>NW_027017086.1:0-34895 GCF_036013445.1 Caloenas nicobarica
CCCTCCCTTCCCTTCCCTTCCAAGACCTTCCCTTCACTTCCCAGACCTTCTCTTCCCGCACCTTCCCTTCCCAGACCTTACCCACACCTTCCCTTCCCGCACGTTCCCTTCACGCACCTTCCTTCCCTTCCCTTCCCTTCCCTGCCCTTCCCTGCCCTTCCCTGCCCTTCCCTTCCCTGCCCTTCCCTGCCCTTCTTTTCCCGTCCCTTCCCTTCCCTTCCCTTCCCTTCCCTTGCTTACCTTCCGTTCCCTTCCCGCACCTTCCCTTCCCGCACATTCCCTTCCCTTCCCTTTCCGCACCTTCCCTTCCCGCACCTTCCCTTCCCTTCCCTTCCTGCACCTTCCCTTCCCTTCCCTCACCTTCCCTTCCCGCACCTTCCCTTCCCGCACCTTCCCGCAAGTTCCCTTCCCGCAACTTCTCTTCCCACACCTTCCCTGCCCTGCCTTGCCCTGCCCTTCCCTTCCCTTCCCGACCCTTCCCCTCACTTGCTTTCCTTTCCCACACCTTCCTTTCCATTCCCGCACCTTCCCTTCCCGTACCTTCCCTTCTCTTTCCGTATCTTCCCTTTCCCCTCCTTCCTTTCCCACACCTTCCCCTCCATTCCCTGACCTTCTTTTCCCTTCCCGCACCTTCCTGCACTTTCCCGCACCTTCCCTTCCCAAACCTTCCGTTCCTGCTCCTTCCCTTCCCTTCCCTTAACTTCCCTTCATTTCCCTTCCCTTCCCTTAACTTCCCTTCCCTTCCCTTCCCTTAACTTCCCTTCCCTTCCCTTCCCTTCCCTTCCCTTCCCTTCCCTTCCCTTCCCTTCCCTTCCCTTCCCTTCCCTTCCCTTCCCTTCCCTTCCCTTCCCTTCCCTTCCCCCACCTTCCCTTCCCTTCCCTTCCCTTCCCTTCCCTTCCCTTCCCTTCCCTTCCCTTCTCTTTCTGCACCTTCCGTTCCCACACCTTCCCTTCCTGCTCTTTCCCTTCCCTTCCCTTCCCTTCCCTTAACTTCCCTTCCCTTCCCTTCCTTTCCCTTCCCTTCCCTTCCCTTCCCTTACCTTACCTTACCTTACCTTGCCTTCCCTTCCCATCCCTTCCCTTCCCACACCTTCCCTTCCCTTCCCTTCCCTTCCCTTCCCTTCCCTTCCCTTCCCTTCCCTTCCCTTCCCTTCCCTTCCCTTCCCTTCCCTTCCCTTCCCTTCCCTTCCCTTCCCTTCCCTTCACTTCCCTTCCCTTACTTTACCTTACCTTACCTTACCTTCCCTTCCCACACCTTCCCTTCCCACACCTTCCCTTCCCTTCCCTTCCCTTCCCTTCCCTTCCCTTCCCTTCCCTTCCCTTCCCTTCCCTTCCCTTCCCTTCCCTTCCCTTCCCTTCCCTTCCCTTCCCTTCCATTCCCTTCCCTTCCCTTCCCTTCCCTTCCCTTCCCTTCCCTTCCCATACCTTCCTCCACTTTCCCTTTCCGCACCTTCCCTTCCTGCACATTCTCTTCCCTTCCCTTCCCTTCCCTTCCCTTCCCTTCCCTTCCCTTCCCTTCCCTTCCCTTCCCTTCCCTTCCCTTCCCTTCCCTTCCCTTCCCTTCCCTTCCCTTCCCTTCCCATCCAAGTACCGTCCCTTCCCTTCCCAGACCTTCTCTTCCCGCACCTTCCCTTCCCAGACCTTCCCACACCTTCCCTTCCCAAAACTTCCCTTCACGCACCTTCCCTTCCCTTCCCTTCCCTGCCCTTCCCTGCCCTTCCCTTCCCTGCCCTTCCCTTCCCTTCCCTTCCCTTCCCTTCCCTTCCCTTCCCTTCCCTTCCCTTCCCTTCCCTTCCCTTCCCTTCCCTTCTCTTCCCTTGCTTCCCTTCCGTTCCCTTCCCGCACCTTCCCTTCCCGCACATTCCTTCCCTTCCCTTTCCGCACCTTCCCTTCCCGCACCTTCCCTTCCCTTCCCTTCCTGCACCTTGCCTTCCCTTCCCTCACCTTCCCTTCCCGCACCCTCCCTTCCCGCACCTTCCCGCAAGTTCCCTTCCCGCACCTTCTCTTCCCGCACCTTCCCTGCCCTGCCTTGCCCTGCCCTTCCCTTCCCTTCCCGACCCTTCCCCTCACTTGCTTTCCTTTCCCACACCTTCCTTTTCATTCCCGCACCTTCCCTTCCCGTACCTTCCCTTCCCTTCCCGCACCTTCCCTTCCCTTCTCGCACTTTCCCTTCCCTTCCCGCAACTTCTCTTCCCTTCCCGCACCTTCCCTTAACTTCCTTTCCCTTCCCGCACAGTCCCTACCCTTTCTGAACATTCCCAACGCTACCCTTCCCTTCCCTTCTCTTCCCTTCCCTTCCCTTCCCTTCCCTTCCCTTCCCTTCCCTTCCCTTCCCTTCCCTTCCCTTCCCTTCCCTTCCCTTCCCTTCCATTCCTTTCCCTTCCCTTCCCTTCCCTTCCCTTCCCATCCTTCCCTTCCCTTCCCACACCTTCCCTTCCCTCCTACACCTTCCCTTCCCACACTTTCCCTTCCACTACCTTCCCTTCCCTTTCCTTCCCTTCCCTTCCCTTCCCTTCCCTTCCCTTCCCTTCCCTTCCCTTCCCTTCCCTTCCCTTCCCTTCCCACACCTTCCCTTCCCTTCCCACACCTTCCCTTCCCTTCCCTTCCCACACCTTCCCTTCCCTTCCCACACCTTCCATTCCCTTCCCACACCTTCCCATCCCGCACCTTCCCTTCCCTTCCCGCACTTTCCCTTCCCTCACCTTCCCTTCCCGCACCTTCCCTTCCCGCAACTTCCCTTCCCTTCCTGCACCTTCCCTTCCCTTCCTGCACCTTCCCTTCCCTTCCCTTCCCTTCCCTTCCCTTTGCTTCCCACACCTTCCCTTCCCTTCCCGCACCTGCACTTCCCTTCCCTTCCTGTACCTTTCCTTCCCTTCCTTCACTTTCCATTCCCGCACCTTCCCTTCCCTTCACGCAACTTCCCTTCCCTTCTCACACCTTCCCTTCCCTTCGCGCACTATCCCTTCCCTTCCCTTCCCTTCCCTTCCCTTCCCTTCCCTTCCCTTCCCTTCCCTTCCCTTCCCTTCCCTTCCCTTCCCTTCCCTTCCCTTCCCTTCCCTTCCCTTCCCTTCTCTTTCTGCACCTTCCGTTCCCACACCTTCCCTTCCTGCTCTTTCCCTTCCCTTCCCTTCCCTTCCCTTAACTTCCCTTCCCTTCCCTTCCTTTCCCTTCCCTTCCCTTCCCTTACCTTACCTTACCTTACCTTGCCTTCCCTTCCCATCCCTTCCCTTCCCACACCTTCCCTTCCCACACCTTCCCTTCCCTTCCCTTCCCTTCCCTTCCCTTCCCTTCACTTCCCTTCCCTTACCTTACCTTACCTTACCTTCCCTTCCCACACCTTCCCTTCCCACACCTTCCCTTCCCTTCCCTTCCCTTCCCTTCCCTTCCCTTCCCTTCCCTTCCCTTCCCTTCCCTTCCCTTCCCTTCCCTTCCCTTCCCTTCCCTTCCCTTCCCTTCCCTTCCCTTCACTTCCCATACCTTCCTCCACTTTCCCTTTCCGCACCTTCCCTTCCTGCACATTCTCTTCCCTTCCTTTCCCTTCCCTTCCCTTCCCTTCCCTTCCCTTCCCTTCCCTTCCCTTCCCTTCCCTTCCCTTCCCTTCCCTTCCCTTCCCTTCCCTTCCCTTCCCTTCCCTTCCCTTCCCTTCCCATCCAAGTACCGTCCCTTCCCTTCCCAGACCTTCTCTTCCCGCACCTTCCCTTCCCAGACCTTCCCACACCTTCCCTTCCCACAACTTCCCTTCACGCACCTTCCCTTCCCTTCCCTTCCCTGCCCTTCCCTGCCCTTCCCTTCCCTGCCCTTCCCTTCCCTTCCCTTCCCTTCCCTTCCCTTCCCTTCCCTTCCCTTCCCTTCCCTTCCCTTCCCTTCTCTTCCCTTGCTTCCCTTCCGTTCCCTTCCCGCACCTTCCCTTCCCGCACATTCCCTTCCCTTCCCTTTCCGCACCTTCCCTTCCCGCACCTTCCCTTCCCTTCCCTTCCTGCACCTTGCCTTCCCTTCCCTCACCTTCCCTTCCCGCACCTTCCCTTCCCGCACCTTCCCGCAAGTTCCCTTCCCGCACCTTCTCTTCCCGCACCTTCCCTGCCCTGCCTTGCCCTGTCCTTCCCTTCCCTTCCCGACCCTTCCCCTCACTTGCTTTCCTTTCCCACACCTTCCTTTTCATTCCCGCACCTTCCCTTCCCGTACCTTCCCTTCCCTTCCCGCACCTTCCCTTCCCTTCTCGCACTTTCCCTTCCCTTCCCGCAACTTCTCTTCCCTTCCCGCACCTTCCCTTAACTTCCTTTCCCTTCCCGCACAGTCCCTACCCTTTCTGAACATTCCCAACGCTACCCTTCCCTTCCCATCTCTTCCCTTCCCTTCCCTTCCCTTCCCTTCCCTTCCCTTCCCTTCCCTTCCCTTCCCTTCCCTTCCCTTCCCTTCCCTTCCCTTCCCTTCCCTTCCATTCCTTTCCCTTCCCTTCCCTTCCCTTCCCTTCCCATCCTTCCCTTCCCTTCCCACACCTTCCCTTCCCTCCTACACCTTCCCTTCCCACACTTTCCCTTCCACTACCTTCCCTTCCCTTTCCTTCCCTTCCCTTCCCTTCCCTTCCCTTCCCTTCCCTTCCCTTCCCTTCCCTTCCCTTCCCTTCCCTTCCCTTCCCTTCCCTTCCCTTCCCTTCCCTTCCCACACCTTCCCTTCCCTTCCCACACCTTCCCTTCCCTTCCCTTCCCACACCTACCCTTCCCTTCCCTTCCCACACCTTCCATTCCCTTCCCACACCTTCCCATCCCGCACCTTCCCTTCCCTTCCCGCACTTTCCCTTCCCTCACCTTCCCTTCCCGCACCTTCCCTTCCCGCAACTTCCCTTCCCTTCCTGCACCTTCCCTTCCCTTCCTGCACCTTCCCTTCCCTTCCCTTCCCTTCCCTTTGCTTCCCACACCTTCCCTTCCCTTCCCGCACCTGCACTTCCCTTCCCTTCCCGTACCTTTCCTTCCCTTCCTTCACTTTCCATTCCCGCACCTTCCCTTCCCTTCACGCAACTTCCCTTCCCTTCTCGCACCTTCCCTTCCCTTCTCGCACTATCCCTTCCCTTCCCTTCCCTTCCCTTCCCTTCCCTTCCCTTCATTTCACTTCCACTCCTTTCCCTTCCATTCCCTTCCCTTCCCTTCCCTTCCCTTCCCTTCCCTTCCCTTCCCTTCCCTTGCCTTCCCTTTGCTTCCCACACCTTCCCTTCCCTTCCCGCACCTGCACTTCACTTCCCTTCCCGTACCTTTCCTTCCCTTCCTTCACTTTCCATTCCCGCACCTTCCCTTCCCTTCACGCACCTTCCCTTCCCTTCTCGCACTATCCCTTCCCTTCCCTTCCCTTCCCTTCCCTTCCCTTCCCTTCCCTTCCCTTCCCTTCCCTTCCCTTCCCTACCCTTCCCTTCCTTTCCCTTCCCTTCCCTTCCCTTCTCTTCCCTTCCCTTCCCTTCCCTTCCCTTCCCTTCCCTTCCCTTCCCTTCCCTTCTCTTCCCTTCCCTTATGTTCCCATCCCTCCCTTCCCTTCCCTTCCAAGACCTTCCCTTCCCTTCCCAGACCTTCTCTTCCCGCACCTTCCCTTCCCAGACCTTCCCACACCTTCCCTTCCCGCACCTTCCCTTCACGCACCTTCCCTTACCTTCCCTTCCCTGCCATTCCCTGCCCTTCCCTGCCCTTCCCTTCCCTGCCCTTCCCTGCCCTTCTTTTCCCGTCCCTTCCCTTCCCTTTCCTTCCCTTCCCTTCCCTTCCCTTGCTTACCTTCTGTTCCCTTCCCGCACCTTCCCTTCCCGCACATTCCCTTCCCTTCCCTTTCCGCACCTTCCCTTCCCGCACCTTCCCTTCCCTTCCCTTGCTGCACCTTCCCTTCCCTTCCCTCACCTTCCCTTCCCGCACCTTCCCTTCCCGCACCTTCCCGCAAGTTCCCTTCCCTTCCCTTCCCTTCCCTTCCCTTCCCTTCCCTTCCCTTCCCTTCCATTCCTTTCCCTTCCCTTCCCTTCCCTTCCCTTCCCATCCTTCCCTTCCCTTCCCACACCTTCCCTTCCCTCCTACACCTTCCCTTCCCACACTTTCCCTTCCACTACCTTCCCTTCCCTTTCCTTCCCTTCCCTTCCCTTCCCTTCCCTTCCCTTCCCTTCCCTTCCCTTCCCTTCCCTTCCCTTCCCTTCCCTTCCCTTCCCTTCCCTTCCCTTCCCTTCCCACACCTTCCCTTCCCTTCCCACACCTTCCCTTCCCTTCCCTTCCCACACCTACCCTTCCCTTCCCTTCCCACACCTTCCATTCCCTTCCCACACCTTCCCATCCCGCACCTTCCCTTCCCTTCCTGCACTTTCCCTTCCCTCACCTTCCCTTCCCGCACCTTCCCTTCCCGCAACTTCCCTTCCCTTCCTGCACCTTCCCTTCCCTTCCTGCACCTTCCCTTCCCTTCCCTTCCCTTCCCTTCCCTTTGCTTCCCACACCTTCCCTTCCCTTCCCGCACCTGCACTTCCCTTCCCTTCCCGTACCTTTCCTTCCCTTCCTTCACTTTCCATTCCCGCACCTTCCCTTCCCTTCACGCAACTTCCCTTCCCTTCTCGCACCTTCCCTTCCCTTCTCGCACTATCCCTTCCCTTCCCTTCCCTTCCCTTCCCTTCCCTTCACTTCACTTCCACTCCTTTCCCTTCCATTCCCTTCCCTTCCCTTCCCTTCCCTTCCCTTCCCTTCCCTTCCCTTGCCTTCCCTTTGCTTCCCACACCTTCCCTTCCCTTCCCGCACCTGCACTTCACTTCCCTTCCCGTACCTTTCCCTCCCTTCCTTCACTTTCCATTCCCGCACCTTCCCTTCCCTTCACGCACCTTCCCTTCCCGTCTCGCACTATCTCTTCCCTTCCCTTCCCTTCCCTTCCCTTCCCTTCCCTTCCCTTCCCTTCCCTTCCCTTCCCTTCCCTTCCCTTCCCTTCCCTTCCCTTCCCTTCCCTTCCCTTCCCTTCCTTTCCCTTCCCTTCCCTTCCCTTCTCTTCCCTTCCCTTCCCTTCCCTTCCCTTCCCTTCCCTTCCCTTCCCTTCCCTTCTCTTCCCTTCCCTTATGTTCCCATCCCTCCCTTCCCTTCCCTTCCAAGACCTTCTCTTCCCTTCCCAGACCTTCTCTTCCCGCACCTTCCCTTCCCAGACCTTCCCACACCTTCCCTTCCCGCACCTTCCCTTCACGCACCTTCCCTTACCTTCCCTTCCCTGCCATTCCCTGCCCTTCCCTGCCCTTCCCTTCCCTGCCCTTCCCTGCCCTTCTTTTCCCGTCCCTTCCCTTCCCTTCCCTTTCCTTCCCTTCCCTTCCCTTCCCTTGCTTACCTTCTGTTCCCTTCCCGCACCTTCCCTTCCCGCACATTCCCTTCCCTTCCCTTTCCGCACCTTCCCTTCCCGCACCTTCCCTTCCCTTCCCTTCCTGCACCTTCCCTTCCCTTCCCTCACCTTCCCTTCCCGCACCTTCCCTTCCCGCACCTTCCCGCAAGTTCCCTTCCCGCACCTTCTCTTCCCGCACCTTCCCTGCCCTGCCTTGCCCTGCCCTTCCCTTCCCTTCCCGACCCTTCCCCTCACTTGCTTTCCTTTCCCACACCTTCCTTTCCATTCCCGCACCTTCCCTTCCCGTACCTTCCCTTCTCTTTCCGCCTCTTCCCTTTCCCCTCCTTCCTTTCCCACACCTTCCCCTCCATTCCCTGACCTTCTTTTCCCTTCCCGCACCTTCCTGCAATTTCCCGCACCTTCCCTTCCCAAACGTTCCCTTCCTGCTCTTTCCCTTCCCTTCCCTTCCCTTCCCTTCCCTTCCCTTCCCTTCCCTTCCCTTCCCTTCCCTTCCCTTCCCTTCCCTTCCCTTCCCTTCCCTTCCCTTCCCTTCCCTTCCCTTCCCTTCCCTTCCCTTCCCTTCTCTTCCCTTCCCTTCCCTACACCTTCCCTTCCCTTCCCACACCTTCCCTTACCACACCTTCCCTTCCCACACCTTCCCTTCCCTTCCCTTCCCTTCCCTTCCCTTCCCTTCCCTTCCCTTCCCTTCCCTTCTCTTCCCTTCCCTTCCCTTCCCTTCCCTTCCCTTCCCTGCCCTTCCCTTCCCTTCCCTTCCCTTCCCTTCCTCCAACTTCCCTTCCCGCACATTCCCTTCCCGCACCTTCCTTTCCTGCTTCTTCCCTTCCCACACCTTCCCTTCCCTTCCCTTCCCATCCCTTCCTCCACCTTCCCTTCCTGCACCTTCCCTTCCCGCACCTTCCTTTCCTGAACCTTCCCTTCCCACACCTTCCCTTCCCAACAGTTCCCGCAACTTCCTTTCCCTTCCCGCACCTTCCCTTCCCTTCCCACACCTTCCTTTCGCTTTCCGCACCTTCCCTACATGCACCTTCCCTTCCCTTCACTTCCCTTCCCTTCCCTTCCCTTCATTTCCCTTCCCTTCCCTTCCCTTCCCTTCCTTTCCCTTCCCTTCCCTTCCCTTGCCTTCCCTTCCCTTCCCTTCCCTTCACTTCCGCTCCCTTCCCTTCCATTCCCTTCCATTCACGCACCTTCCCTTCCCTTCCCTTCCCTTCCCTTCCATTCCCTTCCCTTCCCTGACCTGCCCTTCCCTGCCCTTCCCTGCCCTCCCCTTCCCTTCCTTTCCCTTCCCTTCCCTTCCCTTCCCTTCCCTCAACTTCCCGCACCTTCCCACACCTTCCCGTCCCTTCCCGCACCTTCTCTTTCCGCACCTTCCCTTCCCGCACATTCTCTTCCCTTCCCTTCCCTTCCCTTCCCTTCCCTTCCCTTCCCTTCCCTTCCCTTCCGTCCCCTTCCCTTCCCTCCCCTTCCCTTCCCTTCCCTTCCTAGACCTTCCCTTCCCTTCCCTTCCCTTCCCTTCCCTTCCCTTCCCTTCCCTTCCCTTCCCTTCCCTTCCCTTCCCTTCCCTTCCCTTCCCTTCCCTTCCCTTCCCTTATGTTCCCATCCCTCCCTTCCCTTCCCTTCCAAGACCTTCCCTTCACTTCCCAGACCTTCTCTTCCCGCACCTTCCCTTCCCAGACCTTCCCACACCTTCCCTTCCCACACCTTCCCTTCACGCACCTTCCCTTCCCTTCCCTTCCCTTCCCTGCCCTTCCCTGCCCTTCCCTGCCCTTCCCTTCCCTTCCCTTCCCTGCCCTTCCCTGCCCTTCTTTTCCCGTCCCTTCCCTTCCCTTCCCTTCCCTTCCCTTCCCTTGCTTACCTTCCGTTCCCTTCCCGCACCTTCCCTTCCCGCACATTCCCTTCCCTTCCCTTTCCGCACCTTCCCTTCCCGCACCTTCCCTTCCCTTCCCTTCCTGCACCTTCCCTTCCCTTCCCTCACCTTCCCTTCCTGCACCTTCCCTTCCCGCACCTTCCTGCAAGTTCCCTTCCCGCAACTTCTCTTCCCACACCTTCCCTGCCCTGCCTTGCCCTGCCCTTCCCTTCCCTTCCCGACCCTTCCCCTCACTTGCTTTCCTTTCCCACACCTTCCTTTCCATTCCCGCACCTTCCCTTCCCGTACCTTCCCTTCTCTTTCCGTATCTTCCCTTTCCCCTCCTTCCTTTCCCACACCTTCCCCTCCATTCCCTGACCTTCTTTTCCCTTCCCGCACGTTCCTGCACTTTTCCGCACCTTCCCTTCCCAAACCCTCCGTTCCTGCTCCTTCCCTTCCCTTCCCTTAACTTCCCTTCATTTCCCTTCCCTTCCCGCACCTTCCCTTCCCTTCCCTTCCCTTCCCTTCCCTTCCCTTCCCTTCCCTTCCCTTCCCTTCCCTTCCCTTCCCTTCCCTTCCCTTCCCTTCCCTTCCCTTCCCTTCCCTTCTCTTTCTGCACCTTCCGTTCCCACACCTTCCCTTCCTGCTCTTTCCCTTCCCTTCCCTTCCCTTCCCTTAACTTCCCTTCCCTTCCCTTCCTTTCCCTTCCCTTCCCTTCCCTTACCTTACCTTACCTTACCTTCCCTTCCCTTCCCACACCTTCCCTTCCCACACCTTCCCTTCCCTTCCCTTCCCTTCCCTTCCCTTCCCTTCCCTTCCCTTCCCTTCCCTTCCCTTCCCTTCCCTTCCCTTCCCTTCACTTCCCTTCCCTTACCTTACCTTACCTTACCTTAACTTCCCTTCCCACACCTTCCCTTCCCACACCTTCCCTTCCCTTCCCTTCCCTTCCCTTCCCTTCCCTTCCCTTCCCTTCTCTTCCCCTCCCTTCCCTTCCCTTCCCTTCCCTTCCCTTCCCATACCTTCCTCCACCTTCCCTTCCTGCACCTTCCCTTCCCGCACCTTCCCTTCCGAACACTTCCCGCACATTCCTTTCCCTTCCCGCACCTTCCCTTCCCTTCCCACACCTTCCTTTCCCTTCCCGCACCTTCCCTACATGCACCTTCCCTTCCCTTCACTTCCCTTCCCTTTCCTTCCCTTCCCTTCCTTTCCCTTCCCTTCCCTTCCCTTCCCTTCCCTTCCCTTCCCTTCCCTTCTCTTCCCTTCCCATCCCTTCCCTTCCCTTCCCTTCCCTTCCCTTCCCTTCCCTTCCCTTCCCTTCCCTTCCCTTCCCTTCCCTTCCCTTCCCTTCTCTTCCTTTCCCTTCCCTTCCCTTCCCTTCCCTTCCCTTCCCTTGCCTTCCATTCCCTTCCCTCCCTTTCTGCACATTCCCTTCCCGCACCTCCCCTTCCCGCACCTTCCCTTCCCTTCACTTCCCTTCCCTTCTCTTGCCTTCCCTTCCCTTCCCTTGTTTCCCTTCCCGCACCTTCCCTTCCCGCACCTTCCCTTCCCTTCCCTTCCCACACCTTCCCTTCCCGCACCTTCCATTCCCGCACCTTCCCTTCCCGCACCTTCCCGCACCTTCCCTTCCCTTCCCTTCCCTCACCTTCCCTTCCCTTCTCGCACTTTCCCTTCCCTCCAACACCTTCCCTTCCCACACTTTCCCTTCCACTACCTTCCCTTCCTTCTCTTCCCTTCCCTTCCCTTCCCTTCCCTGCCCTTCCCTTCCCTTCCCTTAGCTTCCCTTCCCTTCCCTTCCCTTCCCTTCCTTTCCCTTCCCATCCCTCACCTTCCCTTCCCTTCCCGCACTTTCCCTTCCCTCACCTTCCCTTCCCGCACCTTCCCTTCCCGCAACTTCCCTTCCCTTCCTGCACCTTCCCTTCCCTTCCTGCATCTTCCCTTCCCTTCCCTTCCCTTCCCTTCCCTTCCCTTCCCTTCCCTTTGCTTCCCACACCTTCCCTTCCCTTCCCGCACCTTGCCTTCCCTTCCCTTCCATTCTCTTCCCTCCCCTTCCCTTCCCTTCCCGCACCTGCCCTTCCCTTCCCTTTCCTTCCAGCACCTTCCCTTCCCTTCCCTTCCCTTCCCTTCCCTTCCCTTCCCTTCCCTTCCCTTCCCTTCCCTTCCCTTCCCTTCCCTTCCCTTCCCTTCCCTTCCCTTCCCTTCCCTTCCCTTCCCTTCCCTTCCCTTACCTTACCTTACCTTACTTTACCTTCCCTTCATGCACGTTCCCTTCCCACACCTTCCCTTCCTTTCCCTTCCCTTCCCTTCCCGTACCTTTCCTTCCCTTCCTGCACTTTCCATTCCCGCACCTTCCCTTCCCTTCCCGCACCTTCCCTTCCCTATTCGCACTATCCCTTCCCTTCCCTTCCCTTGCCTTCCCTTCCCTTCCCTTCCCTTCCGTTCCGTTCCCTTCCCTTCCCTTCCCTTCCATTCCCTTCCCTTCCCTTCCCTTCCCTTCCCTTCCTTTCCCTTCCCTTCCCTTCCCTTCCCTTCCCTTCCCTTCCCTTCCCTTCCCTTCCCTTCCCTTCCCTTCCCTTCCCTTCCCTGCATTTCCCTTCCCGCAGCTGCCCTTCCCTTCCCGCACCTGCCCTTCCCTTCCCTTCCTTTCCCTTCCCGCACCTTCCCTTCCCTTCCTGCACCTTCCCTTCCCTTCCCTTCCCTTCCCTTCCGTTCCCTTCTCATCTCTTCCCTTCCCTTCGCTTCACTTCCCTTCCCTCCATTCCTTTCCCTTCCCTTCCCTTCCCTGCCCTTCCCTGCCCTTCCCTGACGTTCCCTGCCCTTCCCTGCCCTTCCCTTGCCTTCCCTTCCCTTCCATTCCCTTCCCAAACCTTCCCTTCCCTTCCCATCCCTTCCCGCACCTTCCTTTCCCTTCCCTTCCCTTCCCTTCCCTTCCCTTCCCTTCCCTTCCCTTCCCTTCCCTTCCCTTCCCTTCCCTTCCCTTCCTCCACCTTTCCTTCCCGCACATTCCCTTCCCGCACCTTCCTTTCCTGCATTTTCCCTTCCCTTCCCTTCCCTTCCCTTCCCTTCCCTTCCCTTCCCATACCTTCCTCCACCTTCCCTTCCTGCACCTTCCCTTCCCGCACCTTCCGTTCATGCACCTTCCCTTCCCGCACCTTCCCTTCCCAACACTTCCCACACCTTCCTTTCCCTTCCCGCGCCTTCCCTACATGCACCTTCCCTTCCCTTCACTTCCCTTCCCTTCCCTTCCCTTCCTTTCCCTTCCCTTCCCTTCCCTTCTCTTCCTTTCCCTTCCCTTCCCTTCCCTTCCCTTGCCTTCCCTTCCCTTCCCTCCCTTTCTGCACATTCCCTTCCCGCACCTCCCCTTCCCGCACCTTCCCTTCCCTTCTCTTGCCTTCCCTTCCCTTCACTTCCCTTGTTTCCCTTCCCTTCCCTTCCCGCACCTTCCCTTCCCGCACCTTCCCTTCCCTTCCCACACCTTCCTTTCCCTTCCCGCACCTTCCCTACATGCACCTTCCCTTCCCTTCACTTCCCTTCCCTTTTCTTCCCTTCCCTTCCTTTCCCTTCCCTTCCCTTCCCTTCCCTTCCCTTCCCTTCCCTTCCCTTCCCTTCCCTTCTATTCCCTTCCCTTCCCTTCCCTTCCCTTCTCTTCCCTTCCCTTCCCTTCCCTTCCCTTCCCTTCCCTTCCCTTCCCTTCCCTTCCCTTCCCTTCCCTTCCCTTCCCTTCTCTTCCTTTCCCTTCCCTTCCCTTCCCTTCCCTTCCCTTCCCTTGCCTTCCATTCCCTTCCCTCCCTTTCTGCACATTCCCTTCCCGCACCTCCCCCTCCCGCACCTTCCCTTCCCTTCACTTCCCTTCCCTTCTCTTGCCTTCCCTTCCCTTCCCTTGTTTCCCTTCCCTTCCCTTCCCGCACCTTCCCTTCCCTTCCCTTCCCACACCTTCCCTTCCCGCAACTTCCCGCAACTTCCCTTCCCACACCTTCCCTTCCCTTCCATTCCCTTCCCAAACCTTCCCTTCCCGCCAATTCCCGCACCTTCCCTCCCTGCACCTTCCCTTCCCTTCCCTTCCATTCCCTTCCCACACCTTCCCTTCCCGCACCTTCCATTCCCGAAACTTCCCTTCCCGCACCTTCCCACACCTTCCCTTCCCTTCCCATCCCGCACCTTCCCTTCCCTTCTAGCACTTTCCCTTCCCTCCAACACCTTCCCTTCCGAAACTTTCCCTTCCACTACCTTCCCTTCCTTCTCTTCCCTTCCCTTCCCTTCCCTTCCCTTCCCTTCCCTGCCCTTCCCTTCCCTTCCCTTCCCTTCCCTTCCCTTCACTTCCCTTCCCTTTCCTTCCCTTCCCTTCCCTTCCCTTACCTTACCTTACCTTACCTTACCTTCCCTTCCTGTACGTTCCCTTCCCACATCTTCCCTTCCCTTCCCTTCCCTTCCCTTCCCTTCCCTTCCCTTCCCTTCCCTTCCCTTCCCTTCCCTTCCCTTCCCTTCCCTTCCCTTCCCTTCCCTTCCCTTCCCTTCCCTTCCCTTCCCTTCCCTTCCCTTCCTCCACCTTCCCTTCCCGCACATTGCCTTCCCGCACCTTCCTTTCCTGCATTTTCCCTTCCCTTCCCTTCCCTTCCCTTCCCTTCCCTTCCCTTCCCTTCCCTTCCCTTCCCTTCCCTTCCCTTCCCTTCCCTTCCCTTCCCTTCCCTTCCCTTCCCTTCCCTTCCCTTCCCTTCCCTTCCCTTCCCTTACCTTCCCTTCCCTTCCCTTCCCTTCCCTTCCCTTCCCTTCCCTTCCCTTCCTCCACCTTCCCTTCCCGCACATTGCCTTCCCGCACCTTCCTTTCCTGCATTTTCCCTTCCCGCACCTTCCCTTCCCTTCCCTTCCCTTCCCATCCCTTCCTCCACCTTCCCTTCCTGCACCTTCCCTTCCCGCACCTTCCTTTCCCGCACCTTCCCTTCCCTTCCCGCACCTTCCCTTCCCTTCCCACACCTCCCCTTCCCTTCCCGCACCTTCCCTACATGCACCTTCCCTTCCCTTCCCACACCTTCCCTTCCCGCACCTTCCCTTCCCGCACCTTCCATTCCCGCACCTTCCCTTCCCGCACCTTCCCGCACCTTCCCTTCCCTTCCCGCACCTTCCCTTCCCTTCCCACACCTTCCTTTCCCTTCCCGCACCTTCCCTACATACACCTTCCCTTCCCTTCCCACACCTTCCCTTCCCGCACCTTCCATTCCTGCACCTTCCCTTCCCGCACCTTCCCGCACCTTCCCTTCCCTTCCCTTCCCTCACCTTCCCTTCCCTTCTCGCACTTTCCCTTCCCTCCAACACCTTCCCTTCCCACACTTTCCCTTCCACTACCTTCCCTTCCTTCTCTTCCCTTCCCTTCCCTTCCCTTCCCTGCCCTTCCCTTCCCTTCCCTTAGCTTCCCTTCCCTTCCCTTCCCTTCCCTTCCTTTCCCTTCCCATCCCTCACCTTCCCTTCCCTTCCCGCACTTTCCCTTCCCTCACCTTCCCTTCCCGCACCTTCCCTTCCCGCAACTTCCCTTCCCTTCCTGCACCTTCCCTTCCCTTCCTGCACCTTCCCTTCCCTTCCCTTCCCTTTCCTTCCCTTCACATCCCTTTGCTTCCCACACCTACCCTTCCCTTCCCGCACCTTCCCTTCCCTTCCATTCTCTTCCCTCCCCTTCCCTTCCCTTCCCTTCCCTTCCCTTCCCTTCCCGCACCTGCCCTTCCCTTCCCTTTCCTTCCAGCACCTTCCCTTCCCTTCCCTTCCCTTCCCTTCCCTTCCCTTCCCTTCCCTTCCCTTCCCTTCCCTTCCCTTCCCTTCCCTTCCCTTCCCTTCCCTTCCCTTCCCTTCCCTTCCCTTCCCTTCCCTTCCCTTACCTTACCTTACCTTACTTTACCTTCCCTTCATGCACGTTCCCTTCCCACACCTTCCCTTCCTTTCCCTTCCCTTCCCTTCCCGTACCTTTCCTTCCCTTCCTGCACTTTCCATTCCCGCACCTTCCCTTCCCTTCCCGCACCTTCCCTTCCCTATTCGCACTATCCCTTCCCTTCCCTTCCCTTGTCTTCCCTTCCCTTCCCTTCCCTTCCGTTCCGTTCCCTTCCCTTCCCTTCCCTTCCATTCCCTTCCCTTCCCTTCCCTTCCCTTCCCTTCCCTTCCTTTCCCTTCCCTTCCCTTCCCTTCCCTTCCCTTCCCTTACCTTCCCTTCCCTTCCCTTCCCTGCATTTCCCTTCCCGCACCTGCCCTTCCCTTCCCGCACCTGCCCTTCCCTTCCCTTCCTTTCCCTTCCCGCATCTTCCCTTCCCTTCCTGCACCTTCCCTTCCCTTCCCTTCCCTTCCCTTCCGTTCCCTTCCCATCTCTTCCCTTCCCTTCGCTTCCCTTCCCTTCCCTCCATTCCTTTCCCTTCCCTTCCCTTCCCTGCCCTTCCCTGCCCTTCCCTGACGTTCCCTGCCCTTCCCTTCCCTTCCCTTGCCTTCCCTGACCTTCCTTTCCCTGCCCTTCACTGCACTTCCCTGCCCTTCCCTTCCCTTCCCTTCCCTTCCCTTCCATTCCCTTCCCAAACCTTCCCTTCCCTTCCCATCCCTTCACGCACCTTCCTTTCCCTTCCCTTCCCTTCCCTTCCCTTCCCTTCCCTTCCCTTCCCTTCCCTTCCCTTCCCTTCCCTTCCCTTCCCTTCCCTTCCCTTCCCTTCCCTTCCCTTCCCTTCCCTTCCCTTCCCATACCTTCCTCCACCTTCCCTTCCTGCACCTTCCCTTCCCGCACCTTCCTTTCATGCACCTTCCCTTCCCGCACCTTCCCTTCCCAACACTTCCCGCTCCTTCCTTTCCCTTCCCACCCCTTCCCTTCCCTTCCCACACCTTCCTTTCCCTTCCCGCGCCTTCCCTACATGCACCTTCCCTTCCCTTCACTTCCCTTCCCTTCCCTTCCCTTCCTTTCCCTTCCCTTCCCTTCCCTTCCCTTCCCTTCCCTTCCCTTCCCTTCCCTTCCCTTCCCTTCCCTTCCCTTCCCTTCCCTTCTCTTCCTTTCCCTTCCCTTCCCTTCCCTTCCCTTGCCTTCCCTTCCCTTCCCTCCCTTTCTGCATATTCCCTTCCCGCACATTCCCTTCCCGCACCTCCCCTTCCCGCACCTTCCCTTCCCTTCCCACACCTTCCCTTCCCGCACCTTCCATTCCCGCACCTTCCCTTCCCGCACCTTCCCGCACCTTCCCTTCCCTTCCCTTCCCTCACCTTCCCTTCCCTTCTCGCACTTTCCCTTCCCTCCAACACCTTCCCTTCCCACACTTTCCCTTCCACTACCTTCCCTTCCTTCTCTTCCCTTCCCTTCCCTTCCCTTCCCTTCCCTTCCCTGCCCTTCCCTTCCCTTCCCTTAGCTTCCCTTCCCTTACCTTCCCTTCCCTTCCCTTCCTTTCCCTTCCCATCCCTCACCTTCCCTTCCCTTCCCGCACTTTCCCTTCCCTCACCTTCCCTTCCCGCACCTTCCCTTCCCGCAAATTCCCTTCCCTTCCTGCACCTTCCCTTCCCTTCCTGCACCTTCCCTTCCCTTCCCTTCCCTTCCCTTTGCTTGCCACACCTTCCCTTCCCTTCCCGCACCTTCCCTTCCCTTCCCTTCCATTCTCTTCCCTCCCCTTCCCTTCCCTTACCGCACCTGCCCTTCCCTTCCCTTTCCTTCCAGCACCTTCCCTTCCCTTCCCTTCCCTTCCCTTCCCTTCCCTTCCCTTCCCTTCCCTTCCCTTCCCTTCCCTTCCCTTCCCTTCCCTTCCCTTCCCTTCCCTTCCCTTCCCTTCCCTTCCCTTCCCATACCTTCCTCCACCTTCCCTTCCTGCACCTTCCCTTCCCGCACCTTCCTTTCCTGCACCTTCCCTTCCCGCACCTTCCCTTCCGAACACTTCCCGCACCTTCCTTTCCCTTCCCGCACCTTCCCTTCCCTTCCCACACCTTCCTTTCCCTTCCTGCACCTTCCCTACATGCACCTTCCCTTCCCTTCACTTCCCTTCCCTTTCCTTCCCTTCCCTTCCTTTCCCTTCCCTTCCCTTCCCTTCCCTTCCCTTCCCTTCCCTTCCCTTCCCTTCCCTTCCCTTCCCTTCCCTTCCCTTCCCTTCCCTTCCCTTCCCTTCCCTTCCCTTCTCTTCCTTTCCCTTCCCTTCCCTTGCCTTCCCTTCCCTTGCCTTCCATTCCCTTCCCTCCCTTTCTGCACATTCCCTTCCCGCACCTCCCCTTCCCGCACCTTCCCTTCCCTTCACTTCCCTTCCCTTCTCTTGCCTTCCCTTCCCTTCCCTTGTTTCCCTTCCCTTCCCTTCCCGCACCTTCCCTTCCCTTCCCTTCCCACACCTTCCCTTCCCGCAACTTCCCGCACCTTCCCTTCCCACACCTTCCCTTCCCTTCCATTCCCTTCCCAAACCTTCCCTTCCAGCCAATTCCCGCACCTTCCCTCCCTGCACCTTCCCTTCCCTTCCCTTCCATTCCCTTCCCACACCTTCCCTTCCCGCACCTTCCATTCCCGCACCTTCCCTTCCCGCACCTTCCCACACCTTCCCTTCCCTTCCCTTCCCGCACCTTTCCTTCCCTTCTAGCACTTTCCCTTCCCTCCAACACCTTCCCTTCCGAAACTTTCCCTTCCACTACCTTCCCTTCCTTCTCTTCCCTTCCCTTCCCTTCCCTTCCCTTCCCTGCCCTTCCCTTCCCTTCCCTTCCCTTCTGTTCCCTTCCCTTTCCTTCCCTTCCCTTCCCTTCCTTACCTTACCTTACCTTACCTTACCTTACCTTCCCTTCCCGTACGTTCCCTTCCCACACCTTCCCTTCCCTTCCCTTCCCTTCCCTTCCCTTCCCTTCCCTTCCCTTCCCTTCCCTTCCCTTCCCTTCCCTTCCCTTCCCTTCCCTTCCCTTCCCTTCCCTTCCCTTCCCTTCCCTTCCCTTCCCACACCTTCCCTTCCCACACCTTCCCTTCCCACACCTTCCCTTCCCTTCCTACACCTTCCCTTCCCGCACCTTCCATTCCCGCACCTTCCCTTCCCGCACCTTCCCGCACCTTCCCTTCCCTTCCCTTCCCTCACCTTCCCTTCCCTTCTCGCACTTTCCCTTCCCTCCAACACCTTCCCTTCCCACACTTTCCCTTCCACTACCTTCCCTTCCTTCTCTTCCCTTCCCTTCCCTTCCCTTCCCTGCCCTTCCCTTCCCTTCCCTTAGCTTCCCTTCCCTTCCCTTCCCTTCCCTTCCTTTCCCTTCCCATCCCTCACCTTCCCTTCCTGCACCTTCCCTTCCCGCAACTTCCCTTCCCTTCCTGCACCTTCCCTTCCCTTCCTGCACCTTCCCTTCCCTTCCCTTCCCTTCCCTTCCCTTTGCTTCCCACACCTTCCCTTCCCTTCCCGCACCTTCCCTTCCCTTCCCTTCCATTCTCTTCCCTCCCCTTCCCTTCCCTTCCCTTCCCGCACCTGCCCTTCCCTTCCCTTTCCTTCCAGCACCTTCCCTTCCCTTCCCTTCCCTTCCCTTTCCTTCCCTTCCCTTCCCTTCCCTTCCCTTCCCTTCCCTTCCCTTCCCTTCCCTTCCCTTCCCTTCCCTTCCCTTCCCTTCCCTTCCCTTACCTTACCTTACCTTACCTTACCTTACCTTACTTTACCTTCCCTTCATGCACGTTCCCTTTCCACAACTTCCCTTCCTTTCCCTTCCCTTCCCTTCCCGTACCTTTCCTTCCCTTCCTGCACTTTCCATTCCCGCACCTTCCCTTCCCTTCCCGCACCTTCCCTTCCCTATTCGCACTATCCCTTCCCTTCCCTTCCCTTGCCTTCCCTTCCCATCCCTTCCCTTCCGTTCCGTTCCCTTCCCTTCCCTTCCCTTCCATTCCCTTCCCTTCCCTTCCCTTCCATTCCATTCCCTTCCCTTCCTTTCCCTTCCCTTCCCTTCCCTTCCCTTCCCTTCCCTTCCCTTCCCTTCCCTTCCCTGCATTTCCCTTCCCGCAGCTGCCCTTCCCTTCCCGCACCTGCCCTTCCCTTCCCTTCCTTTCCCTTCCCGCACCTTCCCTTCCCTTCCTGCACCTTCCCTTCCCTTCCCTTCCCTTTCCTTCCGTTCCCTTCTCATCTCTTCCCTTCCCTTCGCTTCCCTTCCCTTCCCTCCATTCCTTTCCCTTCCCTTCCCTTCCCTGCCCTTCCCTGCCCTTCCCTGACGTTCCCTGCCCTTCCGTTCCCTGCCCTTGCCTTCCCTGCCCTTCCTTTCCCTGCCCTTCACTGCACTTCCCTGCCCTTCCCTTGCCTTCCCTTCCCTTCCATTCCCTTCCCAAACCTTCCCTTCCCTTCCCATCCCTTCCCGCACCTTCCTTTCCCTTCCCTTCCCTTCCCTTCCCTTCCCTTCCCTTCCCTTCCCTTCCCTTCCCTTCCCTTCCCTTCCCTTCCCTTCCCTTCCCTTCCCTTCCCTTCCCTTCCCTTCCCTTCCTCCACCTTTCCTTCCCGCACATTCCCTTCCCGCACCTTCCTTTCCTGCATTTTCCCTTCCCTTCCCTTCCCTTCCCTTCCCTTCCCTTCCCTTCCCTTCCCTTCCCTTCCCTTCCCTTCCCTTCCCTTCCCTTCCCTTCCCTTCCCTTCCCTTCCCTTCCCATACCTTCCTCCACCTTCCCTTCCTGCACCTTCCCTTCCCGCACCTTCCTTTAATGCACCTTCCCTTCCCGCACCTTCCCTTCCCAACACTTCCCGCGCCTTCCTTTCCCTTCCCACCCCTTTCCTTCCCTTCCCACACCTTCCTTTCCCTTCCCGCGCCTTCCCTACATGCACCTTCCCTTCCCTTCACTTCCCTTCCCTTCCCTTCCCTTCCTTTCCCTTCCCTTCCCTTCCCTTCCCTTCCCTTCCCTTCCCTTCCTTCCCTTCCCTTCCCTTCCCTTCCTTCCCTTCCCTTCCCTTCCCTTCCTTTCCCTTCCCTTCCCTTCCCTTCTCTTCCTTTCCCTTCCCTTCCCTTCCCTTCCCTTGCCTTCCCTTCCCTTCCCTCCCTTTCTGCACATTCCCTTCCCGCACCTCCCCTTCCCGCACCTTCCCTTCCCTTCACTTCCCTTCCCTTCTCTTGCCTTCCCTTCCCTTCCCTTCCCTTGTTTCCCTTCCCTTCCCTTCCCGCACCTTCCCTTCCCGCACCTTCCCTTCCCTTCCCACACGTTCCTTTCCCTTCCCGCACCTTCCCTACATACACCTTCCCTTCCCTTCCCACACCTTCCCTTCCCGCACCTTCCATTCCCGCACCTTCCCTTCCCGCACCTTCCCGCACCTTCCCTTCCCTTCCCTTCCCATACCTTCCTCCACCTTCCCTTCCTGCACCTTCCCTTCCCGCACCTTCCTTTCCTGCACCTTCCCTTCCCGCACCTTCCCTTCCGAACACTTCCCGCACATTCCTTTCCCTTCCCGCACCTTCCCTTCCCTTCCCACACCTTCCTTTCCCTTCCCGCACCTTCCCTACATGCACCTTGCCTTCCCTTCACTTCCCTTCCCTTTCCTTCCCTTCCCTTCCTTTCCCTTCCCTTCCCTTCCCTTCCCTTCCCTTCCCTTCCCTTCCCTTCCCTTCTCTTCCCTTCCCTTCCCTTCCCTTCCCATCCCTTCCCTTCCCTTCCCTTCCCTTCCCTTCCCTTCCCTTCTTCCTTTCCCTTCCCTTCCCTTCCCTTCCCTTCCCTTGCCTTCCATTCCCTTCCCTCCCTTTCTGCACATTCCCTTCCCGCACCTCTCCTTCCGCACCTTCCCTTCCCTTCACTTCCCTTCCCTTCTCTTGCCTTCCCTTCCCTTCCCTTGTTTCCCTTCCCTTCCCTTCCCTTCCCGCACCTTCCCTTCCCTTCCCTTCCCACACCTTCCCTTCCCGCACCTTCCCTCCCTGCACCTTCCCTTCCCTTCCCTTCCATTCCCTTCCCACACCTTCCCTTCCCGCACCTTCCATTCCCGCACCTTCCCTTCCCGCACCTTCCCACACCTTCCCTTCCCTTCCCTTCCCGCACCTTCCCACACCTTCCCTTCCCTTCCCTTCCCGCACCTTCCCTTCCCTTCTAGCACTTTCCCTTCCCTCCAACACCTTCCCTTCCGAAACTTTCCCTTCCACTACCTTCCCTTCCTTCTCTTCCCTTCCCTTCCATTCCCTTCCCTGCCCTTCCCTTCCCTTCCCTTCCCTTCCCTTCCCTTCCCTTCCCTTCCCTTCCCTTCCCTTCCCTTCCCTTCCCTTCCCTTCCCTTCCCTTCCCTTCCCTTCCCTTCCCTTCCCTTCCCTTCCCTTCCCTTCTCTTCCCTTCCCTTCCCTTCCCTTCCCTTCCCTTCCTCCACCTTCCCTTCCCGCACATTGCCTTCCCGCACCTTCCTTTCCTGCATTTTCCCTTCCCGCACCTTCCCTTCCCTTCCCTTCCCATCCCTTCCTCCACCTTCCCTTCCTGCACCTTCCCTTCCCGCACCTTCCTTTCCTGCACCTTCCTTCCCGCACCTTCCCTTCCCAACACTTCCCGCACCTTCCCTTCCCTTCCCGCACCTTCCCTTCCCTTCCCACACCTCCCCTTCCCTTCCCGCACCTTCCCTACATGCACCTTCCCTTCCCTTCCCACACCTTCCCTTCCCGCACCTTCCCTTCCCGCACATTCCATTCCCGCACCTTCCCTTCCCGCACCTTCCCGCACCTTCCCTTCCCTTCCCGCACCTTCCCTTCCCTTCCCGCACCTTCCCTTCCCTTCCCACACCTTCCTTTCCCTTCCCGCACCTTCCCTACATACACCTTCCCTTCCCTTCCCACACCTTCCCT
Organism: Caloenas nicobarica; assembly: GCF_036013445.1. Taxonomy (NCBI): domain Eukaryota; kingdom Metazoa; phylum Chordata; class Aves; order Columbiformes; family Columbidae; genus Caloenas; species Caloenas nicobarica. The sequence goes on from NW_027017086.1 coordinate 21,889, forward strand.
TCCCGCACCTTCCATTCCCGCACCTTCCCTTCCCGCACCTTCCCTCACCTTCCCTTCCCTTCTCGCACTTTCCCTTCCCTCCAACACCTTCCCTTCCCACACTTTCCCTTCCACTACCTTCCCTTCCTTCTCTTCCCTTCCCTTCCATTCCCTTCCCTGCCCTTCCCTTCCCTTCCCTTAGCTTCCCTTCCCTTCCCTTCCCTTCCCTTCCCTTCCTTCCCTTCCTTTCCCTTCCCATCCCTCACCTTCCCTTCCCTTCCCGCACGTTCCCTTCCCTCACCTTCCCTTCCCGCACCTTCCCTTCCCGCAACTTCCCTTCCCTTCCTGCACCTTCCCTTCCCTTCCTGCACCTTCCCTTCCCTTCCCTTCCCTTCCCTTCCCTTCCCTTCCCTTCCCTTTGCTTCCCACACCTTCCCTTCCCTTCCCGCACCTTCCCTTCCCTTCCCTTCCATTCTCTTCCCTCCCCTTCCCTTCCCTTCCCTTCCCTTCCCGCACCTGCCCTTCCCTTCCCTTTCCTTCCAGCACCTTCCCTTCCCTTCCCTTCCCTTCCCTTCCCTTCCTTCCCTTCCCTTCCCTTCCCTTCCCTTCCCTTCCCTTACCTTACCTTACTTTACCTTCCCTTCATGCACGTTCCCTTCCCACACCTTCCCTTCCTTTCCCTTCCCCTTCCCTTCCCGTACCTTTCCTTCCCTTCCTGCACTTTCCATTCCCGCACCTTCCCTTCCCTTCCCGCACCTTCCCTTCCCTATTCGCACTATCCCTTCCCTTCCCTTCCCTTGCCTTCCCTTCCCTTCCCTTCCCTTCCGTTCTGTTCCCTTCCCTTCCCTTCCCTTCCATTCCCTTCCCTTCCCTTCCCTTCCCTTCCCTTCCTTTCCCTTCCCTTCCTTTCCTTCCCTTCCCTTCCCTTCCCTTCCCTTCCCTTCCCTTCCCTTCCCTTCCCTGCATTTCCCTTCCCGCACCTGCCCTTCCCTTCCCGCACCTGCCCTTCCCTTCCCTTCCTTTCCCTTCCCGCACCTTCCCTTCCCTTCCTGCACCTTCCCTTCCCTTCCCTTCCCTTCCCTTCCGTTCCCTTCCCATCTCTTCCCTTCCCTTCGCTTCCCTTCCCTTCCCTCCATTCCTTTCCCTTCCCTTCCCTTCCCTGCCCTTCCCTGCACTTCCCTGACGTTCCCTGCCCTTTCCTTCCCTGCCCTTGCCTTCCCTGCCCTTCCTTTCCCTGCCCTTCACTGCACTTCCCTGCCCTTCCCTTGCCTTCCCTTCCCTTCCATTCCCTTCCCAAACCTTCCCTTCCCTTCCCTTCCCATCCCTTCCCGCACCTTCCTTTCCCTTCCCTTCCCTTCCCTTCCCTTCCCTTCCCTTCCCTTCCCTTCCCTTCCCTTCCCTTCCCTTCCCTTCCCTTCCCTTCCCTTCCCTTCCCTTCCCTTCCCTTCCCTTCCCTTCCCTTCCCTTCCCTTCCCTTCCTCCACCTTTCCTTCCCGCACATTCCCTTCCCGCACCTTCCTTTCCTGCATTTTCCCTTCCCTTCCCTTCCCTTCCCTTCCCTTCCCTTCCCTTCCCTTCCCTTCCCTTCCCTTCCCTTCCCTTCTCTTCCCTTCCCTTCCCTTCCCTTCCCTTCCCTTCCCATACCTTCCTCCACCTTCCCTTCCTGCACCTTCCCTTCCCGCACCTTCCTTTCATGCACCTTCCCTTCCCGCACCTTCCCTTCCCAACACTTCCCGCGCCTTCCTTTCCCTTCCCACCCCTTCCCTTCCCACACCTTCCTTTCCCTTCCCGCGCCTTCCCTACATGCACCTTCCCTTCCCTTCACTTCCCTTCCCTTCCCTTCCCTTCCTTTCTTCCCTTCCCTTCCCTTCCCTTCCCTTCCCTTCCCTTCCCTTCCCTTCCCTTCCCTTCCCTTCCCTTCCCTTCCCTTCCCTTCTCTTCCTTTCCCTTCCCTTCCCTTCCCTTCCCTTCCCTTGCCTTCCCTTCCCTTCCCTCCCTTTCTGCACATTCCCTTCCCGCACCTCCTCTTCCCGCACCTTCCCTTCTCTTCACTTCCCTTCCCTTGTCTTGCCTTCCCTTCCCTTCCCTTCCCTTCCCTTGTTTCCCTTCCCTTCCCTTCCCGCACCTTCCCTTCCCGCACCTTCCCTTCCCTTCCCACACCTTCCTTTCCCTTCCCGCACCTTCCCTACATACACCTTCCCTTCCCTTCCCACACCTTCCCTTCCCGCACCTTCCATTCCCGCACCTTCCCTTCCCGCACCTTCCCTTCCCGCACCTTCCCGCACCTTCCCTTCCCTTCCCTTCCCTTCCCTTCCCTTCCCTTCCCTGCCCTTCCCTTCCCTTCCCTTAGCTTCCCTTCCCTTCCCTTCCCTTCCTTTCCCTTCCCATCCCTCACCTTCCCTTCCCTTCCCGCACTATCCCTTCCCTCACCTTCCCTTCCCGCACCTTCCCTTCCCGCAAATTCCCTTCCCTTCCTGCACCTTCCCTTCCCTTCCTGCACCTTCCCTTCCCTTCTCTTCCCTTCCCTTCCCTTTGCTTCCCACACCTTCCCTTCCCTTCCCGCACCTTCCCTTCCCTTCCCTTCCATTCTCTTCCCTCCCCTTCCCTTCCCTTCCCTTCCCGCACCTGCCCTTCCCTTCCCTTTCCTTCCAGCACCTTCCCTTCCCTTCCCTTCCCTTCCCTTCCCTTCCCTTCCCTTCCCTTTCCTTCCCTTCCCTTCCCTTCCCTTCCCTTCCCTTCCCTTCCCTTCCCTTACCTTACCTTACCTTACCTTACTTTACCTTCCCTTCATGCACGTTCCCTTCCCACACCTTCCCTTCCTTTCCCTTCCCTTCCCTTCCCGTACCTTTCCTTCCCTTCCTGCACTTTCCATTCCCGCACCTTCCCTTCCCTTCCCGCACCTTCCCTTCCCTATTCGCACTGTCCCTTCCCTTCCCTTCCCTTGCCTTCCCTTCCCTTCCCTTCCCTTCCATTCCGTTCCTTTCCCTTCCCTTCCCTTCCATTCCCTTCCCTTCCCTTCCCTTCCCTTCCCTTCCCTTCCTTTCCCTTCCCTTCCCTTCCCTTCCCTTCCCTTCCCTTCCCTTCCCTTCACTGCATTTCCCTTCCCGCACCTGCCCTTCCCTTCCCGCACCTGCCCTTCCCTTCCCTTCCCGCACCTTCCCGCACCTTCCCTTCCCTTCCCGCACCTTCCCTTCACTTCCTTCCCTTCCCTTCCTTTCCCTTCCCGTCTCTTCCCTTCCCTTCGCTTCCCTTCCCTTCCCTCCATTCCTTTCCCTTCCTTTCCCTTCCCTGCCCTTCCCTGCCATTCACTGCACTTCCCTGCCCTTCCCTTGCCTTCCCTTCCCTTCCATTCCCTTCCCAAACCTTCCCTTCCCTTCCCATCCCTTCCCGCACCTTCCCTTCCCTTCCCTTCCCTTCCCTTCCCTTCCCTTCCTCCACCTTTCCTTCCCGCACATTCCCTTCCCGCACCTTCCTTTCCTGCGTTTTCCCTTCCCTTCCCTTCCCTTCCCTTCCCTTCCCATACCTTCCTCCACCTTCCCTTCCTGCACCTTCCCTTCCCGCACATTCCTTTCATGCACCTTCCCTTCCCGCACCTTCCCTTCCCAACACTTCCCGCGCCTTCCTTTCCCTTCCCACCCCTACCCTTCCCTTCCCACACCTTCCTTTCCCTTCCCGCGCCTTCCCTACATGCACCTTCCCTTCCCTTCACTTCCCTTCCCTTCCCTTCCCTTCCTTTCCCTTCCCTTCCCTTCCCTTCCCTTCCCTTCCCTTCCCTTCCCTTCCCTTCTCTTCCTTTCCCTTCCCATCCCTTCCCTTCCCTTGCCTTCCCTTCCCTTCCCTCCCTTTCTGCACATTCCCTTCCCGCACCTCCCCTTCCCGCACCTTCCCTTCCCTTCACTTCCCTTCCCTTCTCTTGCCTTCCCTTCCCTTCCCTTCCCTTGTTTCCCTTCCCTTCCCTTCCCGCACCTTCCCTTCCCGCACCTTCCCTTCCCTTCCCTTCCCACACCTTCCCTTCCCGCAACTTCCCGCACCTTCCCTTCCCACACCTTCCCTTCCCTTCCATTCCCTTCCCAAACCTTCCCTTCCCGCCAATTCCCGCACCTTCCCTTCCTGCACCTTCCCTTCCCTTCCCTTCCATTCCCTTCCCACACCTTCCCTTCCCGCACCTTCCATTCCCGCACCTTCCCTTCCCGCACCTTCCCGCACCTTCCCTTCCCTTCCCTTCCCTTCCCTTCCCTTCCCTGCCCTTCCCTTCCCTTCCCTTCCCTTCCCTTTCCCTCCCTTCCCTTCCCTTCCTTCCCTTCCCTTCCCTTACCTTACCTTACCTTCCCTTCCCTTCCCTTCCCTTCCCTTCCCTTCCCTTCCCTTCCCTTCCCTTCCCTTCCCTTCCCTTCCCTTCCCTTCCCTTCCCTTCCTCCACCTTCCCTTCCCTTCCCTTCCCTTCCCTTCCTTCCCTTCCCTTCCCTTCCCTTCCTCCACCTTCCCTTCCCCCACATTCCCTTCCCGCACCTTCCTTTCCTGCATTTTCCCTTCCCGCACCTTCACTTCCCTTCCCTTCCCTTCCCTTCCCTTCCCTTCCCTTCCCTTCCCTTCCCTTCCCTTCCCATCCCTTCCTCTACCTTCCCTTCCTGCACCTTCCATTCCCACACCTTCCTTTCCCTTCCCGCACCTTCCCTACATGCACCTTCCCTTCCCTTCCCACACCTTCCCTTCCCGCACCTTCCATTCCCGCACCTTCCCTTCCCGCACCTTCCCGCACCTTCCCTTCCCTTCCCTTCCTCACCTTCCCTTCCCTTCTCGAACTTTCCCTTCCCTCCAACACCTTCCCTTCCCACACTTTCCCTTCCACTACCTTCCCTTCCTTCTCTTCCCTTCCCTTCCCTTCCCTTCACTTCCCTTCCCTTCCCTGCCCTTCCCTTCCCTTCCCTCCCTTCCCTTCCCTTCCCTTCCCTTCCTTTCCCTTCCCATCCGTCACCTTCCCTTCCCTTCCCGCACTTTCCCGTCCCTCACCTTCCCTTCCCACACCTTCCCTTCCCGCAACTTCCCTTCCCTTCCTGCACCTTCCCTTCCCTTCCTGCACCTTCCCTTCCCTTCCCTTCCCTTCCCTTTGCTTTCCACACCTTCCCTTCCCTTCCCGCACCTTCCCTTCCCTTCCCTTCCATTCTCTTCCCTCCCCTTCCCTTCCCTTCCCTCCCGCACCTGCCCTTCCCTTCCCTTTCCTTCCAGCACCTTCCGTTCCCTTCCCTTCCCTTCCCTTCCCTTCCCTTTCCCTTCCCTTCCCTTCCCTTCCCTTCCCTTCCCTTCCCTTCCCTTCCCTTCCCTTCCCTTACCTTACCTTACTTTACCTTCCCTTTCTGCACGTTCCCTTCCCACACCTTCCCTTCCCTTCCCTTCCCTTCCCTTCCCGTACCCTTCCTTCCCTTCCTGCACTTTCCATTCCCGCACCTTCCCTTCCCTTCCCGCACCTTCCCTTCCCTATTCGCACTATCCCTTCCCTTCCCTTCCCTTCTCTTCCCTTCCCTTCCCTTCCCTTCCCTTCCCTTCCCTTCCCTTCCCTTCCCTTCCCTTCCCTTCCCTTCCCTTCCCTTCCCTTCCCTTCCCTTCCCTTCCCTGCATTTCCCTTCAAGCACCTGCCCTTCCCTTCCCGCACCTGCCCTTCCCTTCCCTTCCTTTCCCTTCCCGCACCTTCCCTTCCTTTCCAGCACCTTCCCTTCCCTTCCCTTCCCTTCTCTTCCTTTCCCTTCCCGTCTCTTCCCTGCCCTTCGCTTCCCTTCCCTTCCCTCCATTCCTTTCCCTTCCCTTCCCTTCCCTGCCCTTCCCTGCCCTTCCCTGACGTTCCCTGCCCTTCCCTTCCCTTGCCCTTCCCTTCCCTTCCCTTCCCTTCCCTTCCCTTCCCTTCCCTTCCCTTCCCTTCCCTTCCCTTCCCTTCCCTTCCCTTCCCTTCCCTTCCTTCCCTTTTTTTCCCTTCCCTTCCCTTCCCTTCCCTTCCCTTCCCATCCCTTCCCTCACCTTCCTTTCCCTTCCCGCACCTTCCATTCCCTTCTCGCACCTTCCCTTCCTTCCCGCACCTTCCCTTCCCGCACCTTCCCTTCCCCTCCCGAATCTTCCCTTCCCTTCTCGCACTTCCCCTTCCTTTCCCGCACCTTCCCTTCTCTTCCCGCACCTTCCCTTAATGCACCTTCCCGCAACTTCCCTTCCCTTCCCGCACCTTACCTACCCTTTCCGAAAGTTTCCTACGCTACGCTTCCTGCAAATTCCCTTTCCTTCCCTTCCCTTCCCTTCCCTTCCCTCAGCTTCCCGCACCTTCCCTTCCCTTCCCTTCCCTTCCATTCCCTTCCCTTCCCTTCCATTCCCTTCCCTTCCCTTCCCTTCCCTTCGCTTCCCTTCCCTTTCCTCCATTCCCTTCCATTCCCTTCACTTCCCTTCCCTTCCCTTCCCTTCCGTTCCCTTCCCTTCCCTGCTCTTCCCTGCCCTTCCCTGACCTTCCCTGCCCTTCCCTTCCCTTCCCTTCCCTTCCCTTCCCTTCCCTTCCCTTCCCTTCCCTTCCCTTCCCTTCCCTTCCCTTCCCTTCCCTTCCCTTCCCTTCCCTTCCCTTCCCTTCCCTTCCCTTCCCTTCCTTCCCTTCCCTTCCCTTCCCATCCTTCCCTTCCCTTCCCACACCTTCCCTTCCCACACTTTCCCTTCCCTTCCCTTCCCAGACCTTCTCTTCCTGCACCTTCCCTTCCCAGACCTTCCCGCACCTTCCCTTCACGCACCTTCCCTTCCCTTCCCTTCCCTGCCCTTCCCTGCCCTTCCCTGCCCTTCCTTTCCCTTCCCTTCCCAACCCTTCCCGCACCTTCCCTTCCCTTCCCGCACCTTCCCTTCCCGCACCTTCCCTTCCCTTCCCTTAACATTCCCTTCCCTTCTCGCACTTTCCCTTCCCTTCCCGCACCTTCCCTTCTCTTCCCTCACCTTCCATTCACGCACCTTCCCGCAATTTCACTTCCTTTCCCGCAACTTCCCTACCTTTTCCGAACATTCCTACGCTACCCTTCCCTTCCCTTCCCTTCCCTTCCCTTCCCTTCCCTTCCCTTCCCTTCCCTTCCCTTCCCTTCCCTTCCCTTCCCTTCCCTTCCCTTCCCCTCCCTTCCCTTCCCTTCCCTTCCCTTCCCGCACCTTCCTGCACCATTCCGCACCTTCCCTTCACTTCCCGCAACTTCCCGCACCTTCCCACACCTTCCCTTCGCTTCCCGCACCTTCCCTTCCCCTCATTTCCCGCAGCTTCCCTTCCCTTCCCTTCCCTTCCCTTCCCTCCCTTCCCTTCCCTTCCCTTCCCTTCCCTTCCCTTCCCTTCCCTTCCCTTCCCTTCCCTTCCCTTCCCTTGCTTCCCTTCCCTTCCCTTCCCTTCCTTTCCCTTCCCTTCCCTTCCCTTCCCTTCCCTTCCCTCCCATTTCCCTTCCGATCCCTTCCCTTCCCTTCCCTTCCCTTCCCTTCCCTTCCCTTCCCTTCCCTTCCCTTCCCTTCCCTTATGTTCCCTTCCCTTCCCTTCCCTTCCCTTATGTTCCCATCCTTCCCTTCCCTTCCCTTTTGAGGCCTTCCCTTCCCTTCCCTTCCCTTCCCTTCCCTTCCCTTCCCTTCCCTTCCCTTCCCTTCCCTTCCCTTCCCTTCCCTTCCCTTCCATTCCCTTCCCTTCCCTTCCCTCCCATTTCCCTTCCCTTCCCTTCCCTTCCCTTCCCTTCCCTTCCCTTCCCTTCCCTTCCCTTCCCTTCCCTTCCCTTCCCTTCCCGTCCATTCCCTTCCCTTCCCTTCCTATCCCTTCCCTTCCCATCCCTTCCCGCACCTTCCTTTCCCTTCCTTCACCTGCCCTTCCCTTCGCACACCTCCCCTTCCATTCCCGCACCTTCCATTCCCGCACCTGCCCTTCCCGCACCTGCCCTTCCCTTCCCGCATATTCCCTTCCCTTCTCGCACTTCCCCTTCCTTTCCCGCACCTTCCCTTCCCTTCCCGCAACTTCACTTCATCCACCTTCCCGCAACTTCCCTTCCTTTCCCGCACCTTCCCTACCCTTCCGAACGTTCCCTATGCTACGCTTCACGCAAGTCCCTTCCCTTCTCTTCCCTTCCCGCACCTTCCCTTCCATTCCCTTCACTTCCCTTCCCTTCCCTTCCCTTCCGTTCCCTTCCCTTCCCCTGCCCTTCCCTGACCTTCCCTGCCCTTCCCTTCCCTTCCCTTCCTTTCCCTTCCCTTCCCTTCCCTTCCCTTCCCTTCCCTTCCCTTCCCTTACCATCCTTCCCTTCCCTTCCCTTCCCATCCTTCCCTTCCCTTCACACACCTTCCCTTCCCTTCCCTCCCACACTTTTCCTTCCCACACTTTCCCTTCCACTACCTTCCCTTCCCTTCTCTTCCCTTGCCTTCACTTCCCTGCCCTTCCCTTCCCTTCGTTTCCCTTCCCTTCCCTTCCTTTCCCTTCCCATCCCGCACCTTCCCTTCCCTTCCCGCACTTTCCCTTCCCACACATTCCTTCCCGCAACTTCCCTTCCCGAAACTTCCCTTCCCTTCCTGCACCTTCCCTTCCCTTCCCGCACCTTACCTTCCCTTCCCTTCTCTTCTCTTCCCTCCCCTTCCTTTCCCTTCCCTTCCCTTCCCTTCCCTTCCCTTCCCTTTCCGAACCTTCCCACCCCTTCCCTTCCCTTCCCACATCTTCCCTTCCCTTCCCAAATCTTCCCTTCCCTTCCCTTCTCTTCTCTTCCCTCCCCTTCCTTTCCCTTCCCTTCCCTTCCCTTCCCTTCCCTTTCCGAACCTTCCCACACCTTCCCTTCCCTTCCCACATCTTCCCTTCCCTTCCCACATCTTCCCTTCCCTTGCCTTCCCTTCCCACACCTTCCCTTCCCTTCCCTTCCATTCTCTTCCCTCTCCTTCCCTTCCCTTCCCGCACCTGCCCTTCCCTTCCCTTTCCTTCCCTTCCCTTCCCTTCCCTTCCCTTCCCTTCCCTTCCCTTCCCTTCCCTTCCCTTCCCTTCCCTTCCCTTCCCGCACCTTCCCTTCCCTTCCCTTCCCTTCCCTTACCTTACCTTATTTACCTTCCCTTCCTGCACGTTCCAATCCCACACCTTCCCTTCCCTTCCCTTCCCTTCCCTTCCCTTCCCTTCCCTTCCCTTCCCTTCCCTTCCCTTCCCTTCCCTTCCCTTCCCTTCCCTTCCCTTCCCTTCCCTTCCCTTCCTTCTCGCACCTTCCCTTCCCACACCTTCCCTTTCCTTCCCTTCCCTTCCCTTCCCTTCCCTTCCCGTACCTTTCCTTCCCTTAATGCACTTTCCATTCCCGCACCTTCCCTTCCCTTCCCTTCCCTTCCCTTCCCTTCCCTTCCCTTCCCTTCCCTTCCCTTCCCTTCCCTTCCCTTCCCTTCCCTTCCCTTCCCTTCAGTTCCGTTCCCTTCCCTTCCCTTCCCTTCCATTCCCTTCCCTTCCCTTCCGTTCCCTTCCCTTCCCTTCCCTTCCCTTCCTTTCCCTTCCCTTCCCTTCCCTTCCCTTCCCTTCCATTCCCTTCCCTGCATTTCCCTTCCCGCACCTGCCCTTCCCTTCCCGCACCTGCCCTTCCCTTCCCTTCCTTTCCCTTCCCGCACCTTCCCTTCCCTTCCCGCACTTTCCCTTCCCTTCCCTTCCCTTCCTTTCCCTTCCCATCTGTTCCCTTCCCTTCGCTCCCCCTTCCCTTCCCTCCATTCCTTTCCCTTCCCTTCCATTCCCTGCCCTTCCCTGCCCTTCCCTGCCCTTCCCTTCCCTTGCCCTTCCCTTCCCTTCCCTTCCCTTCCCTTCCCTTCCCTTCCCTTCCCTTCCCTTCCCAGACCTTCCCTTCCCTTCCCTTCCCTTCCCTTCCCTTCCCTTCCCTTCCCTTCCCTTCCCTTCCCTTCCCTTCCCTTCCCTTCCCATCCCTTCCCTTCCGTTCACTTCCGTTCCCTTCCCTTCCCTTCCCTTCCCTTTCCGAACCTTCCCACACCTTCCCTTCCCTTCCCGCATCTTCCCTTCCCTTCCCTTACCGCACCTTCCCTTCCCTTCCCTTCCATTCCCTTCCCTGCCCTTCCGTTCCCTTCCCTCCCACACCTTCCCTTCCCACACTTTCCCTTCCACTACCTTCCCTTCCCTTCTCTTCCCTTCCCTTGCCTTCCCTTCCCTGCCCTTCCCTTCCGTTCCCTTCCCTTCCCTTCCTTTCCCTTCCCATCCCGCACCTTCCCTTCCCTTCCTGCACTTTCCCTTCCCTCACATTCCCTTCCTGCACCTTCCCTTCCCGCAACTTCCCTTCCCTTCCTGCAACTTCCCTTCCCTTCCTGCACCTTCCCTTCCCTTCCTGCACCTGCCCTTCCCTTCTCTTTGCTTCCCACACCTTCCCTTCCCTTCCCGCACCTTCCCTTCCCTTCCCTTCCCTTCCCTTCTCTTCCCTTCCCTTCCCTTCCCTTCGCTTCCCTTCCCTTATGTTCCCATCCTTCACTTCCATTCCCTTCCCTTCCCTTCCGAGACCTTCCCTTCCCTTCCCAGACCTTCTCTTCCCGCACCTTCCCTTCCCAGACGTTCCCGCACCTTCCCTTCATGCACCTTCCCTTCACGCACCTTACCTTCCCTTTCCTTCCCTGCCCTTCCCTACCCTTCCCTGCCCTTCCCTTCCCTGCCCTTCCCTTCCCTGCCCTTCCCTGCCCTTCCCTGCCCTTCCTATCCCTTCCCTTCCCAACCCTTCCCGCACCTTCCTTTCCCTTCCCGCACCTTCCCTTCCCTTCCCGCACCTTCTCTTCTCTTCCCGCATCTTCCATTCACGCACCTTCCAGCAACTTCATTTCCCGCACCTTCCCTACCATTTCCGAACATTCCCTACGCTACCCTTCCCTTCCCTTCCCTTCCCTTCCCTTCCCTTCCCTTCCCTTCCCTTCCCTTCCCTTCCCTTCCCTTCCCATCCTTACCTTTCCTTCCCTTACCACACCTTCCCTTCCCTTCCTTTCGCACACCTTCCCTTTCCACAGCTTCCCTTCCACTACCTTCCCTTGCCTTCCCTTCCCTGCCCTTCCCTTACCTTCCCTTCCCTTCCCTTCCCTTCCCTTCCCTTCCCTTCCCTTCCCTTCCCTTCCTTCTCGCACCTTCCCTTCCCACACCTTCCCTTTCCTTCCCTTCCCTTCCCTTCCCTTCCCTTCCCGTACCTTTCCTTCCCTTCCTGCACTTTCCATTCCCGCACCTTCCCTTCCCTTCCCTTCCCTTCCCTTCCCTTCCCTTCCCTTCCCTTCCCTTCCCTTCCCTTCCCTTCCCTTCCCTTCCCTTCCCTTCAGTTCCGTTCCCTTCCCTTCCCTTCCCTTCCATTCCCTTCCCTTCCCTTCCGTTCCCTTCCCTTCCCTTCCCTTCCCTTCCTTTCCCTTCCCTTCCCTTCCCTTCCCTTCCCTTCCATTCCCTTCCCTGCATTTCCCTTCCCGCACCTGCCCTTCCCTTCCCGCACCTGCCCTTCCCTTCCCTTCCTTTCCCTTCCCGCACCTTCCCTTCCCTTCCCGCACTTTCCCTTCCCTTCCCTTCCCTTCCTTTCCCTTCCCATCTGTTCCCTTCCCTTCGCTCCCCTTCCCTTCCCTCCATTCCTTTCCCTTCCCTTCCATTCCCTGCCCTTCCCTGCCCTTCCCTGCCCTTCCCTTCCCTTGCCCTTCCCTTCCCTTCCCTTCCCTTCCCTTCCCTTCCCTTCCCTTCCCAGACCTTCCCTTCCCTTCCCTTCCCTTCCCTTCCCTTCCCTTCCCTTCCCTTCCCTTCCCTTCCCTTCCCTTCCCTTCCCTTCCCATCCCTTCCCTTCCGTTCACTTCCGTTCCCTTCCGTTCCCTTCCCTTCCCTTTCCGAACCTTCCCACACCTTCCCTTCCCTTCCCGCATCTTCCCTTCCCTTCCCTTACCGCACCCTTCCCTTCCCTTCCCTTCCATTCCCTTCCCTGCCCTTCCGTTCCCTTCCCTCCCACACCTTCCCTTCCCACACTTTCCCTTCCACTACCTTCCCTTCCCTTCTCTTCCCTTCCCTTGCCTTCCCTTCCCTGCCCTTCCCTTCCGTTCCCTTCCCTTCCCTTCCTTTCCCTTCCCATCCCGCACCTTCCCTTCCCTTCCTGCACTTTCCCTTCCCTCACATTCCCTTCCTGCACCTTCCCTTCCCGCAACTTCCCTTCCCTTCCTGCAACTTCCCTTCCTTCCTGCACCTTCCCTTCCCTTCCTGCACCTGCCCTTCCCTTCTCTTTGCTTCCCACACCTTCCCTTCCCTTCCCGCACCTTCCCTTCCCTTCCCTTCCCTTCCCTTCTCTTCCCTTCCCTTCCCTTCCCTTCGCTTCCCTTCCCTTATGTTCCCATCCTTCACTTCCATTCCCTTCCCTTCCCTTCCGAGACCTTCCCTTCCCTTCCCAGACCTTCTCTTCCCGCACCTTCCCTTCCCAGACGTTCCCGCACCTTCCCTTCATGCACCTTCCCTTCACGCACCTTACCTTCCCTTTCCTTCCCTGCCCTTCCCTACCCTTCCCTGCCCTTCCCTTCCCTGCCCTTCCCTTCCCTGCCCTTCCCTGCCCTTCCCTGCCCTTCCTATCCCTTCCCTTCCCAACCCTTCCCGCACCTTCCTTTCCCTTCCCGCACCTTCCCTTCCCTTCCCGCACCTTCTCTTCTCTTCCCGCATCTTCCATTCACGCACCTTCCAGCAACTTCATTTCCCGCACCTTCCCTACCATTTCCGAACATTCCCTACGCTACCCTTCCCTTCCCTTCCCTTCCCTTCCCTTCCCTTCCCTTCCCTTCCCTTCCCTTCCCTTCCCTTCCCTTCCCATCCTTACCTTTCCTTCCCTTACCACACCTTCCCTTCCCTTCCTTTCGCACACTTTCCCTTTCCACAGCTTCCCTTCCACTACCTTCCCTTGCCTTCCCTTCCCTGCCCTTCCCTTACCTTCCCTTCCCTTCCCATCCCTTCCCTTCCCTTCCCGCACCTTCCCGCACCATCCTGCACCTTCCCTTCACTTCCCGCAACTTCCCGCAACTTCCCACACCTTCCCTTGGCTTCACGCACCTTCCCT
>NW_027017087.1:0-30000 GCF_036013445.1 Caloenas nicobarica
TGGGCCGTGATTATCCCCCGGGTAATTCAGACAGCTATGCTAAGCTTTCCATGGAGAGAGGCATCGACTTCTTTTCTCAAATTGGCGGGGAGATTGGGATAGTTATTCGTTACTGCTCTTAGAGCTCTTGATCCTGAAGTTGTTGCATTGCAGAGTAAAATAAGAGGACTGGAAAAGCAGGTTGGGATTTTACAGGATGCAAAAGTGATCGCACAAGAAGGAATTACTGTCCAAGCAGAGCGGTGCTATGAGCTGCAAAATAATGTAGACCGGTTGCTAGTGTGTGTTACTAAGGAACAAAGGGAAAAATATTTGTGTGCAGCTTTTTTAACAGCATATGCTGAACCTGTTGAATCTGTGTTCTCCGTGGAAATTGGTGCACAACGGAGGAAAGTATTGATTTAGTGCAGCAGATGGAGGTGGTGTATGCATTGATTATGGGATCTGATCCGGACAGGTTAGCAGTGACAAGAAGTAGTAAAATGCAACTTTGGAGAGGAGTGCCTGCATCACTAATACTCATGATTCTGCCAGCAGTGACAAATTCTGCTGGTAGTGCAGGCACTCTAGCAAATGCCTTGAGGGGAATTGGGGCTGTAATTTCAGGACCCCCTGTTTGGGTGGTGGATAACGGAAAAGTGGCAAAACTGAAAGGCGTTACAGCACAGGTGATGAGAACACTAATGTGGAATGATTTAGTACAAGCTGGTATCCCACGGTCAGAAATGGGTGGGATCATAGCATCAGAGTTTTTTTGCCGCTTGCAAAAGTCAATGCTTATGCAAAAAAGCCACCCAACCCTAGTCCTCCCGCCAACACTGCACCCGCCCTCCACCCTACCTGCCAGCTCAGTGGAAGACCAGTTTGCTTTTACCTGGCAACAAAAGCAATATACTTGATGAGTATTGTCTCAGAGATACAAACACAGTCCCTCCGTTTGCCACCAAGTGGTAGTAGCTGATATAGCACTAAGGTTGGATACCGTTACTGATTGCCATGGTATTGATGATCTGTTGATTATGGCAGTGTCAGAACCAGCACCTGAAACTTGCAGAGGAGCGCGAGTCCCAGGCGCTCTACGACACAAATGCAGGGTGTCTGGACAGCGTCCCCTCTGCCACAGCGGGAAGTGCTGGAGTGGACGTGGAGACAGCAGTAGAAATAACATGGATAGATTCAAAGGTGCATTGCATTCTATCCAATATGAAGGGTCCTCTCCGTCACAGGATATTTGTGCTATTATTTGGACGATCATCAACACCAAGACAAGGGGTTTTTGTCTTATCTGGTATGACTGATGCAGATTATGCAGGTGCATAAACGATCATGGTCCAAACCATAGCACCACGAGTAAACATCACCAAAGGAGTAAAAATAGCACATTTGATTCCGTTTAAATCACGTGTGCCCAAATCTGGGGAACGAATAAGAGGGTATACAGGTGTTGGGTCCACTGGACCACCACGAATATTACTCCCATTAAACATCCAAAAATCAAAACCTGAGGAGACTGTTCAAATTTAGGACCAAGCATCTCCATATGTTTGGGTAAAAAATGGATTATGAGTGTTCAGAAAGCAGCATATATTCACACCTGCCTACAGGCATACTTTCGAAAGCCCCACACCCAAGGACTGAATGTATGTACAACCACTTGCACCAGTGTGCGCAGTCTCTCAGAAGAACCAACGTGTTTGCGTTCAACCATATATCACAAGAAAGGTTGTGAACAGATGCTCGGCTGCTCTTTCTCCGTGCGGCATACTTTGTTGTGTTTCTCTTTCCGATCGAAACTTAGCGGTATACCGAGAGGAATAGGTAAAGCAGGAAATCTTGCCGTGTGCCTTTAACAGTGTTGGAACCTAGCTGCTATCTCTTCTGTTTGTCCACGTGCACACATATGAGTCCGGAAAAGTTGCAGAAACCTTTCCACGAGCATTCAGGTATGTGTACCCAACACAAAGTGCATGCATATGCCGCCAGAGAAAAGCACGTATCTGTTCATACACTGATATATAAGCAAAAACGTGGCAACACACATGCACACCTGCAATCACTCCCTCTCACATCTCTTTACAGAAAGACTTATGTGAAAAGTACTTCCATTGTTGAGGGTAAACACGTCTGTTTATGTTTGGGATACTGCACACACGTATGCGTGTCTGCACGAGAGAATACACGTTTGGAGAGCACCTGCAGATACGTGCCTGTTCTTGGCCTATCCTGTGGGTAGAAGCACTTATGCTTATAAATGCTTGTCTGTCCACGTGTGTGCCTTGACGTGGGCTCCATTCATGTTTAGGCGTGAGTGTACTGCTGTGCTGTTCGATGGCAATGTTCCGCGTATATGTTGACGCACAGTCCTGCATTTCTTGTGTGGACAGGTGCAAGGGATCTCTGCTAGTAAGGGAACAAAGACAGACGTAGGCAGAACTGAATGCTGTGCCATGATACTTTTCTCCTAAGGCAAATGCTTCACAGTCATATGAGGAAAGACGCTTTGCAATCGATCTACAAGAGAAACGAAGCAGAACATGTCATAACGAGAAAGAACAGCAGAGCATCTCTTCACAAGCTTGTCCCTCATGTATAGCTGAGGGCAAACATTGTGTGCTTGTGTGAGAGCAAGTGTAACTCTTTGTTTAGAAGCTTTGCACAGTTACAAGTGGTGGCACGACTGTCAATGTCTAGGATACCTGCAGACGTGACCCAGTGTGCGTGGAGTGTGCCTGAAAGTCTGCATGCCTAAGCGCCTGCTGTATCTATCCATCTCTCCACACGCATGTAAGTCTTTCTCTCAACTAGCATGTGTGTTAATTTCATCGCACATGTGCATCAGTGCAGCAATATTCGAAAGGAATGAGCTCAACTGAGTGTCTCTATTGGCAGTATGTGTGTTGGTTGTACTTCTGTGTATCAGAACAATCATGGTCGCTCAAGTGAACCGAGAAAAGGGAAATCATCTAGGCAGAGGCAACAAAGCAGAAACGAGGCAGGATTGTGTTTGATATAGGCAGTTTCCCTAAGCTGACTTTTCACAGTTACACGAGAAAAACACTGAGTGATCTACCAGAGAAACTTTTCCAAAGAGGCCATTTAGCAAATGAGCTGGAGAACCTCTTATTGGGCCTTTGCCTCAATGTCTATGAAGGATTTTTGGCTCTCTCCTTGATGAACAGTCAAAGTGTACCTGAGCATTAGCTTCCCCGGGAAACTTGCACGCTTTTTTTGCTGAATAGCAAAAAGACGCGTACGCAAGTCAGGGCAACAAACAGCAGGGGATGCAGTGGCATGGATCCTGACCAGATACTAGGAAATAACCCAAATACAGGCGAGGCGGAGAGGTGGGCCATGCATTTGTCTTCAGGTAGTTCCTGGGTTGCCTTCTTCTGGAAGATTGTGACCTTGATAAGACCGTGTCTGCAATACCTGGGGTTGTGGTTTGCAAGCTTGTGACTCCCACAGATTCCTAATGTATTCAAATATTCTATAAGCACGCTTGTTACTTTTTCATTCTTGGCATATATTGCTTTAGAGTGATTGCTTGATTTGTCTCGGAGTCCTAAAGAAATCCCATATGTTCCTCTGTTGGTGTGTCACACTTATAGTGCTTTGGAAAAGCCTCTGATTTAAAGACCAATGATAGCTCGTAGTACTTCTGCTGTTGCATTGTAAAATATAATGGTGCATGCTAAGCAGGAAGCAATGTTCAGTTTATGTGAATTGCACTTTTCTGGTGTTGCAATAAGCAATGCTACCTACAGGAGGACAAAGACCTTCCGATCGTACGCTGTTAAGGCCATCAAGGATGTAAGCCACTGCCCACCACCTGAGTTACACCCTGCCCGTTCATCGTTCTCAGCTAGAGTCAGCTGCTTTTCCTTGCTCCCTGGCAGTACACAGTAAAAAAAGTCATGTGCTGTCCTTTTAGTTTAGAAGAGATAAAGTTGATTTTCCTTACTACATCACTGCACACTATATTCAACTGGTGTGGCCCACATGCAAAGAGATTAGACTTCTTCTTTGTTCCATTTCAGATTAAAACAATGGTGTTACACTTATTCCCTCCCTTAAAACCCAGCAATATTCAAAGGAGAGAGAACTGAGCTGTTCTATGATAGGCACATACATCAGACAATGCCTCCAGCTATAGATTGGAAAACACGATGATTGTGTGTATATGAGCAATGCAAAAGCGTCGGGTCTTTGGAGCATTTATGGAGGATAACAACAACTGCTGTTAAATGAAAGAATGTCTGCTTAAAAGTGTAGTCTTTGCTCTTAAGTTGGTACTTTTTTTCAACACAATACATCTTTGGATAGAAGCAAAACACCCTCTGCATCTGTAAGATGGGCACAACTATCACAAAAGCAAAATTTTAATTCCTCACACATAGGGACCTAATACTGATCACCGGCTTTGCTCTCACCCCCATTCCCTCACTTCTATTTCAGTAAGTCCTGGAATCTCCCTACAGATGGGAAGAGCATTCAGGTACCCAGTTCCCTCTACATGTGGCGTGGCCCAGACTGTGAAGGAAATGAGAAACCCTATTCCCTGGGCCATGCATGTGGCCATGCAGATTCTTCCCCAACCAGACCCTTTTAAAGCATGGGCAATGATTCTCTCCTCCTATTCTTCTGCTGTCATTACCACTTCAAAAATGAATCCCGAACTTATATGAATGCCGTCAGCAACACATGCAGACTCATTCCCTATTTATATTCAGAAATCAAGCTGAATACATATGCCCACTGGCGATTACACACCATTATGCACCTACTATTTCCAGGACATCTAGGCAAAGCCACAGTATGGCATAATCGCACTAAGCTGCCTAGTTCATAAGTGCACACACAGAGAATAAACCAATCCTTATCGATAGCAACACCTACCATGAAATTAAGAAACGCTGGAAATAAAGCAGGCTAAGATCCCTTTCTTTGGCTCTGTTCTCTAGCTGTCTTACTCCAAGCAGACAGACAAGACGGACAAGAGATTTTCAGAATCCTGATCCTTTCCCCACTCCAGCTATGCTGGTCACACATACGTTTGACTATTAGAATTGCTTTAGGCTGGTGCAATATTCTATGTGATGGGCGGCATAAGAGGACTCTGCATGTGTGTGGGCGCATATGTACTCTGTGTGTGCAAAGCTCCTTCTAACTCAATTCCAATAGTGCTGAAGAGAGGTGTTGGAAGAGAGGGGAGCCCAGGCACAGTCCAGGCAATTGTAAGGGAAAGAAGGACGAAAAGAGTGTTGTCTAAAGAAAAAACAAAGAGGGTGAAGATGTGCTGAGGATGGAAGCTTTTCCTTGCTGGCAGGAAGTAGCCCAAGATCCTTCAGAGGCGAATTTTGCTTGACAGCTGTCCCTGCCCTTCTTTAGCTAAAGGACATATTTGGCAACATTATATGTCAGTGTGTCAACATGGATTTGCTTTTAGGTATATGCGTTTGCATGCAGGTTGTAGTTTTAGCACATACATGTATTTTTGTGGAAAGACTTCTGCCCGTGTCTCGGTGAGGAATCCTATATGCGCATTTGGACTCAGACAGGGGAGAGCAGTAGGCTCCAACATGGAAGAAGGCAGACTGCAACTTTTCCTACGCAATCTGTTTCTCTAGGCATACCTAGTCCTACAAAGAAATCTACTAAACGTTCGATCTGCCAGAGAAATACAACAAAACATGCCGTGCAGAGGAAGAATAGCACAGTGGATGTTCACAAGCTTATCCATGATGTAGGGTGGAACGCAAGCACGTTCCTATTTCTGTGAGAGTAAGCACGTTCCTGATGGCCTACGCTGGCGCAAGTGCTTGTACATATGTATGCAATCCTTGGCTTTCAGAAGCGTACCTGTAGGCAGGTGCGAGTATAAGCCACAGTCTGTGAACAGGAATGTTCGCTTTTTTACCCAGAGATGCAGAAGTGTTTTCGCCCTCAAATGAGTGGCACACAGGTACCTCTGCAGTTAAGCGACCCCTTAAGCGCCTCTATGAACATCGCGACAGAAACGGAGTACTTTGCCTCTTCCTGAACACGCCGTCATCTGTACACACACAGACACAAGAACATGTTTACGTGCAGCCACAAGCTTTCTAATCTTTTTCTGGCTATCTTCCCTATCCCTCTTTACTGCAAACAGAGACTGCACGGACAAGAGATTCACAGCCTTCTGAACTTTTCCCCAGTCCAGTCAGGCTGACCACACATACGTGTGAGTATTGGAACTGCTCTACGCTCGGGCAGTATTCTCTATGATGGGAGGCATCTGAGGGGTCTGCGTGTGGAGGGCCAAAACGGCGTGTGTGTGGAGAGCTCCTTCTAAACCTGTTGCAGAAGTGCTGATGAGAGGGATTGGAAGGGAGGGGAAGCACAGGCACACTCCACGAAGTGAAAGAAGTGAAAGAAGTGAAAGAAGAACGAAGAGAGTGCGCTCTAAAAGAGAGGTAAAGAGAAAGAAGTGTTGCTGAGGATTGAAGTACCTTCTCTGCTGCACGTAGTAGCTAAAGGTCCTTCAGGTACGGTTTTTGCTTTATAGCAGGCTCTGCAGTTTTTTCGCTGACTGACCTGTTTGGACACATTTCTCCGGTAGATCTACCGCTAAGCTTTTTTCTTGGTGTAACTGTGAAAAGTCAGCGAAGGGAAACAGACTGTATGGAACAAATCTCATTTCTTCCTTGATTTTGCTTTGTTGCCTCTACCTAGATGATTTCTCTTGTATCTGTTCAGGTTGAGCAGTGATGGCAGGCACTCCAAACGCACAGCCTTTCAACAGTCCTCACGCACACCCGCAGAAGTACATATTGGGCTACAATAACACACATGCTTGCTGAGAGAAAGATATGTGCTTGCATGCATGTGGAGAAACGGAGAGCTAGGGCAGACGCTTACACCACCACGAAACACTTGGGAACAATGTGTCCATGGTCATAGGGTCAAGTCTGTAGTTATCCTAGATGATGCAAGTCGTGCCGCTAGCAGAATGTTACAGGAAAAGTATTTACGTTCGCAGGCGCATGACGTGCTTGCGTTCAACCATATACCACGGACGAGCTTGTGAATAGATGCTCCCCTCGTTTTTTTCTCTTATGATGTCTTCTGTTACATTTCTCTTGTTGATCTTTTGCGAAGAATCTCCTGTCTTGCGACTGTGAAGACCCTGCCAAGTGAAAGAGGTAGCATGGCACCCCTATCTGTTCTGCCTGCTTCTCTTTTTTTCCTTTACTAGCAGAGTTCCCTCCAATCTGTCCACATGAAAAACGTTAAGACTGTGCAACCAAGCATACGCAGTAACTTTCCAACAGCACAGTTGTGCCCTCACACCAGCCTAAGGAGGAATAGGGCCCAACACCTGCTTTCATGCACAGGGTTGTCAAACACGGGCAACCTTCCCACTGTTTATTCTCGAGCCGCCATATACATGAGTGTGCAGAATACTAAACATAAACAAATGTTTTTACACTGAGGCATGAACGTGCATTTCACATGAGTATTTCTGTAAATAAATGTTTTTGTGGACAGGCTTTTCTTATCTGTCTTTGTGTGAAGAATTATGTGATTTTTCAGTAGCTGCATACGCATGCAGGTGGTGCTTGTGTGCACATATCTGAATGCTTCTGGCAACACGTCTGCGTTTGTTTCCCTGAGGAATCCTATTTGTTCTTTAGATGCGTACAAGGGAGAGCAGGTTGGCTCCAACACAGAAGAAGGAAGACGCTGAGTATTCTGACCCTATCTCTTTCTCTAGGCATACCTAGTCCTACAAAGAAAACCTCTAAGCCTTCGATTTGCATGAGAAATTCAACAAAATAGGTGGTAAAGAGGAAGAAAAGAAAAGGGTCTTTTGTCAAGATTGTCCGCGTTGTATCTGGAAAGATTTCCAAACAGATCATTTAAGGAAAGAACAGCAGAGTCTGATATCAGTCCAAAAAATCATATCTGGAGGAACTTTGTCTGCTCATGCCACCAAGTGAAGGGAAAGGCCATAGGGATAGGGTTGGAAGGGGACCTGAACACACACAGTACAAGTTCGCCCCCAAAAACGGAGTCCTCATACGCATCCCAGCACAGAGTATACTGCACCAGCGTAGAGCAGTTCCAGTACAAACAGGAGTGGGCAACCAGCATGGCTGGAGTGGAGAAAGGTTCTGGATACTGACAATCTCTTGTCCGTGCAGTCTCCACTTGGAGTAAAGATGGCTAAGGAACAGAGCCATAGAAAGGGATCTCAGTCTGCGTTATTTCCTGTGCTTCTTGGTCTCAGGATAGGAGATGCTTCGCATAGGTTTATTGTCAGCGTGTGTGCATGTGCACACCAGGCAGGTTTGCGAGACCACGGGATTTTGTGGCTGGGTTTATAGATGTGTAGGAAATAGGACGCGTATAGTGGTGTGTGATCACGACTGTGTGTGTTCATTCTGATCTATGAGTGTAAATATGGAAGGAGTGTGTATGAAACCTTGTGAATATACAAGAGTATGTATGTTTGCGTGCGCCATGGTGTGTAACCAGCAGCGTGCATGTGCAGTGATGTGAGTACATAGATATGCACGCACGAGTTTTCATGTGCGTCCATCTTTTTCCCTGCATCCCCAAGCATGGTTTCCCAGCTACTCTCTTCCTTTCGCAGGTCTGCTGCAGAGAGCGTTTTGCAAAAAGTTCACCGCGAAGAATAGAGATTCTTTTATCTGGAGACCAGGAATCCTGGAGTTATAAGGGAAACGAGTAGTGGAGATGTTCTTGCTGAAGTGGGAGTCCGTTCCCCGTGTGCAGTGAACCAATCTTAGAAACAGATGCTCTCCATTTCAGAGCTGTACAAGCCTAGATGCGAGAAAGCAAGCATGCCAGCAACAAAAGTCACAGTCATTATATGCCAAATCTTATCGCAGCAACGACAACCTCAGGGCAGTCCTACAGAGCCAATTGGTCAAACGTTTTCTTATTGGTTACACAATAATTGTAGTACTATGCATCATCCCTGGGGACAGGTCTCATGTCACATGTCTCATGTGGGGTTGGCCTCTGCAGTCCTGTGGGTGTGCTTTTTGCAAAGATCATCCAAGGGACACCATCTGAATACGTTTGGTTAGGGTTAGGGTCTAGGGTTAGGGTTAGGGTTAGGGTTTCGGTTTAGGGTTAGGGTTTGGGTTCGGGTTAGGGTTAGGGTTCGGGTTAGGGTTATGGTTCGGGTTTTTCCCCCAGGAGGGTCTGTGCTTCAAAATCAATGTGTTTGCTCACAAATGTGCAAGTCCGTTAGTGTAAGACAAAGAGAAACCCACCGTAGTCATGTTCGAAGCGTGTGTCTGGGAGATGGATGGTTTAATTTTAGGAGTTCACACCTATGCAATTCTAGTGCTGGAGGAAAATGAAAGCTAAGGGTTTTTTGTGGTGTGGGTAGGGATCCGCACACCTTTTTAGTATAAGCGAATGACCGCGGTTTGTTCTTTACTTTTAGTTTCCATCTTTGAAACTGCACGGCCAAATGCGCTCAGGGTCCCCGCAGGGTGGCGGGCAGGCGAGTGAGGATGCAGAGCGGGCCAATCAGACGGCGCGAGCAAGGTTGAGGGGCGAAGTGCTGATAGGCGGAGAGAATGGCGATTGACGTGTGTAGGTTCTCAGCTCTCAATCGCGACAGTTGGCAAAGTGGCGGTGCTTGTGAAGTCCCTACTGCGCATGCCCAAATGGGCGCAGTCCTCAGTCAGGTCCGGTGAAGGTGTGGGCTTGTGGGGGCGGAGTGTGGGAAGGAGCATCCAATAGGAGGACAGCGCGGTGGGGTGGAAAGCAGCCAGTGAGAGCGCGCCGACTCAATCCAGTTGGAATAGCTAGCTCCCTGGCAAGCGTGTCCGTGGTGTCTCGGGGGGGTACCGGGAATGAACGGGACGGGCGTCGGGGCGAGGGACGGGAGGCTGCGGAGCTCTCGCTGCGGCCTGCTCCCGGGGATCTGGAGGCAGCCGGTTCAGGGCAGGGCAGTCCTTGGTGAGGTCCCCGGAGCCGGCAGAGGGGCATGAGGTGACAGGCGGGAACCTCCCACCGGGTGTCAGTGCCCGCTGAACGCGGCGGGACAGTGGGAGGGAGCGAGGGGAACGGAGCAGCGAAATAGGCGGCAGGTGAGTGCGGGCATGGTGAGGGTGACCGTGACGTTGGAACGGGAGGAACGGGATGGGCCACTGCGGTGGGGAGGTGTTTAGTTAGGTTTCCCCCTCCTGCCCTCATGGCCGAGCTCGCAAAGCTGGTGAGAGGCGTGTGACTCTTAGGGCAGGTGGGCTAAAGGTCTGTGGCCTGGAGCCGTGTCTCCGGTGCAGCGCCCGTTCCCGGTATTGCGGTCTCTCCGGGAGTGGCGCAGCCCCCTTTTGTCAGGGGGATGTTTAGAAACAGAGCTAAGGTGCGGTTGCAGGCTCGGCGGTGTGGTGAGCAGGGTGCCGCTTTGGCGGAAGTGCGGAAGCTCAGGGCGAGGCCCTGCAGGTTCTGTGTCTTTACGTGCGATTGGGTGTGTCCACCCATGCCAGGCTCAGGGTCCTTCCCGGCCCGAGCACCCTCCCCGTGTAGAGGAGCCCCGTGGAGCCGTGGCACCCACACGCTCAGCTTCCCCTTTCTGGACAACGTGGCACAAGAGAAAGAGAAAGAAAAAGAAAACGCACACACAAAAAGACAGCGCAAGACCTCGCGCCCAATATGCACGTGGCTTTGCGCTTCGGGCGGGGAGGTGATGGGCGGAGAGAATGGCAATTCAAGTGCAGAGCGGGCCGATCGCATGCTTGCATGCTGCCACGGGCCGGGGACAGCTGGGGTCGGGACTCAGAGGTGCTGCCTCCAGGTGCCGTCGGCCAGCAGAGCAAGCCGGGCGCGTTAGCCTTCCGGCACCGGGCAGGCGGGCGGCGGTGTTCGTTTTCGGGACTTGCGGCTGTCCCTGCAACAGGGGCGCTTTCCTGCCGCGGCTCTCTGGTTTTTTTTGTTTTGGTTTGGTTTGGGTTTTTTTGCGGGATTTCCGCGGAACGCGGCACGACTGCTCGCCCGGGGCTGCCACGCCGGCTCTCAGTGCTGCCGTCCTGTGGGCAAAGCGTGGTACTGCAGGCGGCCGCCCCAATGCGGTGCCATCGCGCGCCTCGGTGCTGCCGTCGTGTGGCGAAACTCGGGTACTGCAGCGCACGGCCAGCAAGCGCTGCCGCTGGGCGATCCCTTATTCTGACTAATTCCTCTGCTTCTTTCTGCGCTATTTTCTTAAGATGCTGAACTCTAATTTCGAATTTTTGTTTTTCAAAGGGGGAGCTACGAACACCTGATGCTCAGCAGATCCCGCAGCCCAGGCGGGGAAAAAAACGTGGGAGAGCAGAGCCCAAGCGGGAGACGTGGCAACATCTTCCCTCCCCACTGTGCCATGGGGCAGCTGCCGGCCTGTGGGATGGGGGCTGCGACTGTTTGGGGCGCTGCCCCCTGTTTTGAGAAGTTGTGGTATGTACATATGTAAATGGCATTATGAGAGCAAGGAGATGCCCGTGGGGGCTATTTCCCTTTTCTACCTTCTTTTGGAGAGAAAAGAAGGGGGGATTTGGGGAGGTGATGATGATGTTACTGGGGGGTGTGCTGATGGTACTGGAGGAGCAGGCCAGTGAGAGATGGGGGGATTACAGCCCCAAAATGCCTGAAGGATCATGGGTGGGGTATTTAGTGGTACTGTGGGGAGGAGAAATTTCTCCCTGTCCTCTGCAGGGAAAACAAAATAAAACAATCCTACATCAAAGCTGTCCTGGAGAAATACTTGCTGTTTGTCATTCAGGTTCTAGAAGTGCCCGATGTCCTGTTAAAGGTTGTGGTGGTGCAGGTCAGGGATCCCCAGGCTGTGCCGAGACCACAGGACGGCTGCTGGTGGAACAAAAGTCAAGGACAACTTCTCAGAGGTAAGAACCTTTCGATTTGCTCTCCTCAGGACACATCCATTTGCCTCTGTGCCTCTCACAGGCTTACTCGCCACCTTGTTCCCTCAGAAACCCGTTTCCTTCCAGTTCCTCTGTGATTGCCCCGCCTGCCTTTGGGTGCCCGCAGGCTCTTTGGTGGCATCAAGGTGCCCGTTTGACCTTTTGCTTCATTTAATTCCCCTCTTTTTCTCTCTTCCCCTCAAAACTTCCCCATTTGCTTTTGGCACATCCCAGAGGCCTCATTTTTCCCTCTTGTACCCTCTCAAGACCGCTCTGTTTGCCCCTCCGCTCCCTTTAGAACTCCTCTGATTTCCACCTGCTCCTCTGAGGACAGCTGAGCTTGTCTTTTGGGGCACCTGAGAGCCTCCATTTACCTTCCTTGTAGCCGCCCCCTGTGTTCTTGTTGCCTGGGGACCTGTTTGTGTATTTTGCAGCCCAGAGGCCTCTGTTTGCCTTTCTTGTGACCCAGAGCCCTTCACATGGCCTCCAGTTGCTGCAGGACCTCTCCCTTGGGCAGCGTGCCTTGGAGCCATGGCAGGCACCCCCATCAGCTCCCCACATCCCTCCAGTACCCTTCGTGTGCCCCCTGTCCCCTCATGTCCCCTCCATTGTCCTTCCAGGCACCAGAATCAATGTGTGTGGCAAGTGGCCTCGTCAAACCATGTCCCTTCCAAGTGCCTCCGTCCCCCACATGGTCCTCTCAGGAGGAGGGCTTTAGTATCACTCTCTGTGGACTCGTTTGTCTTTCTTTAGACCTCTCCCGAGGGGTTTTGTCATTTGTTTTCGTTTGAGATGCTTAAGTGTTACTTAAGGTGCTTGGTACTGTTTCTGCCATGTGGGGTTTGTTGTTGTTTCCAGCCTATCCTGGTTTTCTGTCCTTTGGGATTTATTTATTACTGTTGTGAGAGTCAGAGAGAAAACGAGGAGTCTCTGTGACTTAAAACAATTGTTGATCTGCAGTGTTTTAGAGCAGGATTCTTACAGGATGTATTTCTCCCCAGAATGCAGCGCTGGTACAAGTTCACCAGGACATGTGTGTCCAGCAGGTCTGTCGGGCTGGGCAGGCGGTGAATGGATGCGCTGGCAGCGGCTGCTGAACCAGCCGGGGTTTGTTTGACCGTGTCCAGCCTCGTACGTGTGGTTTGTTTTCACTTGCGGGTTGAAACAGCAGTTTCCTTAATTAAAAATACCCCAACATGGCCCCCGGCTGTTTATAAATGGAGGTATTAAAAAACCTCCCAGGTAGTAATGATTCCCAACATAACATTAAAAGATTTAGATGCAAAATAAAATTAGAAAACAGTGAGTCATGACTGTCTATATTTAAACACAGCTTTTTTGGAAGGTGTGTGAAAACATCACAGGTATTAATTACCTCTAAGTAGAGTCAAAATAAAAAGACAACAAACTACGTCTGATTAACAACAGTTAATTTTAATTTTTCACTGTGATATCCAGTCTGGGCTTCTCCTGCAGGGGCGTGTCCTCGAGAGGTCACGCCCCCAACTCCATCCCCTTCAAAGCTCCGCCCCTGCCAGTGTGTGCCCTCCCCCAAGGGGCGTGTCCCATGCAGGCCCCTCCCCTTTCACCGCACCGCCCGAGGAGCATGACGCACTGAGGCCCCGCCCCCAACTCCTCCCAACCACCTCCCCTAAGCCACGCCCCCTCAGAGCATGTCCTGTAAAGGCTCCACCCCATCCAAAGCCCCTCCCTTGCTAAGCCACGCCCCCTTGGGGCACATCCCTTGCTGACCCCACCCCCGAGTGGGCTGTCCAAGGGGTGACGTCTGCACAGACTCCACCCCCAGGCTCCTCCCACAGGGCGTGACACACGGAGGCTCCACCCCCTTCCCCAGGCGGGGCTCCCCGTGGGCGCGTCCTCTCATAGTCCCCGCCCCTCCGCACTGACCCCACCTCCTGCATGCGGTGCCACCCCCAGCTGTCCCCCATATGTGCCCCCCCCATCTGTGCCCCATAAGTAACCCCATAGCAGCCCCACAGGTACCGCTATAGCAGCCCTGTACCTGTAATAAATTTCGACTCCAATTAACTTAAACAATTAAAATTTTATTGCCAAATAGCAGCAGGCTACGATAAGCAAAGACAGCACTGGGTGCGGCCTAGAGACCTCAGTCTCTCTGGTGGCGCACGCACACACAAACTTAGTCCTTTCGGCTTTTATAGTCCTCTTTCGGATGTAATTCTCCACTCTCATTGAAGGCTTGTGCTACAGTGCAACTTGCGGTGTGTCTTGCGTCATGTGGGCGTTGACCGCTGTATATCTCTCTTTGTTTCTGGTTATCTTGTCTCGGCTTCTTATCAGGTAAACATGGCAGGCAAAGTCTATCAAGTAAACACACTATTTCCTGTTTTGCTACAGCATGTTTCCACGAGTTTTAATGAACAAAGATTTCTCAGGACTGTTTGTGACATACCTGCCCATAAGTGCTCCAGACACGCCTCTGAAAAGCCCCTATAGCAGCCCCATAGGTGCCCCACAGGTACCGCTATAGCAGCCCTGTACCTACCCATAAGTGCTCCAGACACTCCTCTCAAGAGCCCCTATAGCAGCCCCACAGGTGCCCCACAGGTACCGCCACAGCTGCCCCATCCCGCCCCGCGGCCGCTGCTGCGGGACCGCCAGAGCCCCTGGCCCCACACCCGCCCCGCAGCCCCACAGGGCGCGGTGCCGGTGAAGCCACGTCCTGGCTGCGGCCGGAGGAGCCGCCGCTTTTCCCCCCCCACATCCCAGATCGCCGTTGCTGCTGCGGCCGGAGGAGCCGCCGCTTTCCCCCCCCCACATCCCCCGATCGCCGTTGCCGCTGCGGCCGGAGGAGCCGCCGCTTTTCCCCCCCCACATCCCAGATCGCCGTTGCTGCTGCGGCCGGAGGAGCCGCCGCTTTTCCCCCCCCCACATCCCCCGATCGCCGTTGCTGCTGCGGCCGGAAGAGCCGCCGCTTTTTGCCCCCCCCACATCCCCCCAATCACCGTTGCTGCTGCTGCTGCTGCTGTCGCCGCTGTCTCAGGAGCTGCCGCTTTTCCGCCCAGCCCCGACTCCCCCCCCCGCCTCAATCGCCGCCGCCGGACGAGCAACCGCCTCCTGCTTCTTCCGCCATCTTGTCTCCCCCCTCCTTTTCGCCGCTGCTATTTTATAGTGAGGTAGGAGGGGGCGCCCGCTGATTGGCTGCTGGCGCCCGGCGCGAAAGCCGCCCATTGGCTCATCCCCGCGCGGGCTTCTCCGAGGCAGAGGGAGAAAGGTGCTGATTGGTGATCGTATCACCGAGGGAAGAAAGGCGCTGATTGGTCACTGCCTTCCCGCCGAGGTTCGCCCAGCCCGTGCCAGGCGCTGATTCCCTAGTGCCTCTGAGGTAAAAAAGGCACTGATTGGTCGCCGTCTTCCCGCCGACATTCTTCCACAGTAAAAAGGTGCTGATTGGCCAGCGCGGCTGAGGCGGGCGTCTCGTCCATTGGCCGGAGGGCGGGCGGAGGGCGGGACCGCGAGGTGATAAAGGACGTGGCAGCGGCGGCCGCGCGCTTCTCGGGGCTGCCGAACCGGCTGATCCGCCCCCCCACGCGGGACCCGAGGGACCGAGAGCAGCGGGAGCGGCGGCTGGAACTGATTAACGGGCGGGTCAGGGCGTTAATTATTGTGCGGGAGTTAATTGGGGCTTGGCGGGGTGACGAGTGCCCAGCGGGCTTGGGTGTATTTGGGGCTTTGATCGAAACTGGGGGTTTAAAAGCCGCGGGTTTGTGGCTGTTGGGATGGGGGCTGAGGCTCCCGCAGCCGGTTTAACTGTTCGAATCGTTGTGTTCAAAGCGGGAGGAGCCGGTTTGGGGCTTTTCTCGGGAGCCGGGGAGGTTTGGGTCCAGTTCGGCTTCTAGAAGTTTTTTTTACATATTTTAGGGGGGTTTTGGGTGCCGATTTGTGCTAAAAGGCGCCTTTAAAATCTCTTTATTGTCATTTTATCAGGAGAATTAATGTTTAAAGCTCGGGGGGAGGTTTGGGGCTTTTTTCCAGGAGTTTGAGTCCAGATTAGGGGTTTTTTTTTAATGTTATTTTTTTTAATATGTTTAAAAGGTTTATTTGAGGTTTTATTTGGAACATTTTGGGCGGGTTTGAGGCTCCTAAAATTTAATTGTTCGATTTATTAAAGTTAATGTTGAAATTATTGTATTTAAAGTCGGGAGAGGCCATTTGGGTCGAAATAGCATTTTAAACGTATTTAAAGTTGCGGATCCCACTTTGGGGCTGATTCGTGACTTTAAAGCTTTTAAAACTCTTCATTTGAACCGGTTTATGGAGCAGTTCAAACCGCGGATTCGGGTTTTCTGGGTTTGGAGCCGAATTGGGGTTTTTACCAACCGGCCGATTTATTTGGGCTCTTGCACTTCAATGGTTTTTGCGGTTTTATTTTACCGGGTTCGGGCGGTTCGAGGCTCCTGGAGCCGCTGAATTGTTTTAATTATTTAAAGCTGCGAGGAGCCGTTTTGGGGCTGTTTGGGTCTAAATCGGCTTTTTAAAGGTTTATTTAATGCTTCTAAAGCTCGAGGGGCAGATTTGGGGCTGTAAAGCTTTTAGAATCTATTTACTGATAACGAATTTATTCAATAGATTAATATTTAAAGTGCAGGGGGAGATTTGGGGCAGTTTCCCAGGATTACGAGTCCAAATTCGGCTTTTTATTTTAACTGCTTATTAATTTAAATTATTATATTTAAACGGGGCTTTATGAGGTTTTTTTTAATTGAGGTTTTTAGGGGTTTTTTTAGCATTTTGGGTGGTTGTGAGGCTCCTAAAGCCGCTTAATTGTTGAAATAATTTAATTGTTTAAATAATTGTGTAAATTATTGTATTTAAAGTCAGGAGGGGCATTTTGTTGCTTTTTGAGGTGATTTGGGGGCTGAATTCACTTTACCGAACATATCTAAAGTTCGGGGTCCCAGATCTGGTGCTTTTAAAATCTATTTATCGATAATTTACTAAATTAATATTTAAGCGGGAACAAACTCGGCTTTTTTAACCCGCCGCCATTTTGTCTCCCCCCTCACCCTGAGCGGGGTGAGGAGACGCCCGCTGATTGGCCAGTGCCGTCTGGCGGGAAAGCCTCCCATTGGCTCAGCCCCGCGCGGCTGTCTCCCAGGGGAGGAAGGTGCTGATTGGTCGCCGCATCCCTAAACCCGCTTAATTCTTTAAATTGTATTATTTAAATATTACTATATTATTTAATATGGTAATATATGAATTTTAAAAATATAGATCTATAAAATTAACATATTAGTGTATTAACAATATAATATAAATTATATAATAATATGATGAATAATAAAAATGTATTTTGTATTATATACTAACCATCAATTACTATTATTAATTAATTAATATATAATAACATAATATAATAATGTGATGTATAATGTATTATAACAATATTTATGATATGTTAATATTCTGTATTGATATAGTAATATATAATTACTATATAATATATCTAATACATTAATATATATCTTATTCTATTATATAAAGCTGGGAGGGACCATATTTGGGTGGGGTTTTGATATTTTTGGGCTGTTTTTAGGATAATTTGTGCTCCAAGAAGCTTTTAAGATCTATTTTTTTTTGGCAATCAATTTGCTCACTAAGTTAATATTTAAGCAGGGCGGGGTTGGGGCTATTTCCCAGGATTTTGAAGCAAATAACGCCTTTTTTTTTCTTTTTTTTCTGGTTTTTTTTTTTTTTTTTTTTACAACTGCAGCTCCTGCTCAGAGAACACTGAAGGCAGCCGGGCCACGCCCCCCATCTGCTCCACTCTGGACACGCCCCCCTCTCCAGCCGGCCACGCCTCCACTGCCCACTATGGGGGGAGTCACAAGGATCTATGGGGCGGTTGTGGGGGGTCACAGGGGTGTGGGGTCAATGGGGCTGTTGTGGGGTGAAACACCCCACAAGAGGCTGAACCCCCTGCAGGTGAGTGACCTACACACTGACCCACACCCTGTAGTTCTTCCACTCTGCTGCATAGATTCACAGCACCTCATAGCTCCTCTACTCTGCCCCATAGACCCACAGCACCCCATAGCTCTTCCATTCTCCCCCATAGATCCACACCAGTGCCCCACAGTAACTCATACCTCTCCCACTCTGCCCCATAGACCCACAGTGCTGCCCCACAGCACCCTAGAGCTCCTGCACTCTAACCCATAGACCCACAGCGCCCTGTAGTTCCCCCCGTCTGCCCCATAGATCCACAGCACTGCCCCACAGCACCCCATGGCTCCTGCACTCTGACCCATAGACCCACAGTGCAGCTCCACAGCATCCCATATCTTGTTCACCCTGCCCCATAGACCCAGAGCATGTCATTGCTCCTCCAGTCTGCCCCATAGATCCACAGTGCTGCCCCACAGCGCCCCATAGCTCCTGCACTCTGCCCCTTAGGCCCACAGCGCTGCCCTGCAGCACCCTTTAGCTGCTGCACCCTGCCCTATACATACATAGCACCTCATGGCTTCTACATTTTCCCCCACAGATCCATGTTTCTGCCCCACAGCACCCCACACCTCTGTCCACATCACCACCCTTTCTGACCACGCCTCCACTGCCCACTGTGCGGGGGGGCACAAGGGTCTATGGGGTGGGTGTGGGGAGTCATGGGGGCTGTGGGGTCAATGGGGCTGTTGTGGGGCGAAACACCCCAGAAGAGGCTGAACCCCTAGCAGGTGAGTGACCCACACACTGACCCACAGTGACCCATAGCACCCCACAGCCCCTCTACTCTGCCCCATAGGTCAACAGCACCCTGTAGCTGCTCTCACTCTGCCCCATAGATGGACAGCACTGCCACACAGCACCCCATAGAATCTTCACTCTGCCCCATAGATGGCAAAGCACTGCCCCACAGCACCCCATGGCTCCTGCACTCTGACCCATAGACCCACAGCAGTGCTGCACAGCACCCCATAGCTCATCCACTCTGCCCCATAGATCCACTGCAGTGCCCCGCAGCACCCTGCTTCCTCCACTCTGCCCCATACATACATAGCACTGCCCCACAATGTCATAGCTCCTCCACTCTGCCTCAGACATTCACACCAGTGCCCTCAGTAGCTCATACATCTTCCACTCTGCCCCATAGATGCACAGTGCTGCCCCATAACACCCTAGAGCAGCTCCACTCTGGCCTCGAGACCCAGAGTGCTGCCCCACAGCGCTGCCCCACAGCACCCCATACCTTCTCCAATCTGCCCCATAGATCCACAGCACTGCCCTACAGCACCCCATGGCTCCTGCACGCTGCCCCACAGCAGCCCATAGCTCCTCTACTCTGCCCCATAGTCCCACAGCACCTCATAGCCCCACAGCACCCCATAGCTCTTCCTCTCTGCCCCATAGATCCACACCAGTGCCCCACAGTACCTCATACCTCTTCCACTCTGGCCCATAGCCCCACAGTGTTGACCCACAGCACCCTAGAGCTCCTCCACTCTGCCCCATAGACCCACAGCACCCTGTAGTTCCCCCCTCTGCCCTATAGATCCACAGGACTGCCCCACAGCACCACATAGCTCTTCCGCTCTGCCGCATAGACCCACAGTGCTGACCCACAGCACCCTAGAGCTCCTCCACTCTGCCCCATAGACCCACAGCGCCCTGTATTTCCCCGCCTCCGCACCATAGATCCACAGCACTGCCCCACAGCACCCCATGGCTCCTGCACTCTGACCCATAGACCCACAGTGCTGCTCCACAGCACCCCGTATCTTGTTCACTCTTGCCTGATAGAACTGCAGCACCCCATAGCTCCTCCACTCTGCCCCCTAGATCCAAAGCACCCCATAGCCCCTCTACTCTGCCCCATAGGTCAACAGCACCCTGTAGCTGCTCTCACTCTGCCTCATAGATGGACAGCACTGCTGTGCAGCACCCCATAGAATCTTCACTCTGCCCCATAGATGGCACAGCACTGCCCCACAGCACCCCCTTGCTCCTGGACTCTGACCCATAGACCCACACTGTTGCCCCACAGCACCCCATATCTTGTTCCCTCTGCCTCACAGACCCACAGCACTGCTGCACAGCACCTCATAGCTCATCCACTCAGCCCCACAGATCCACTGCAGTGCCCCACAGCACCCGTGCTTCCTCCACTCTGCCCCATGCATGCATAGCACTGCCCCATACCCTCATAGCTCCTCCGCTCTGCCCCATACATTCACACCAGTGCCCCCAGTACCTCATACATCTTCCACTCTGCACCATAGATACACAGTGCTGCCCCACAGCACCCCAGAGCTCCTCCACTCTGCCCCATAGTCCCACAGTGCTGCCCCAAAGCACCCCAGAGCTCTTCTACTCTGCCCAATAGATGCACAGCGCTGCCCTACAGCACCCCATACATCCTCCACTGCCCCGTACATCTACAGCAGTGGCCTACTGCACCCCATGGCTGCCGGGCTCTGCCCCATAGTCCCACAGTGCTGCCCCACAGCACCACATGGCTCCTCTACTCTGACCCTTATAGCCACAGTGCTGCCCTACAACACCCTTTAGCTGCTGCACTCTACCCTAGAGATGCGTACCACCCCATAGCTTCTGCATTCTGCCCCATAGATGCAGGTTTCTGCCCCACAGCACCCCACACCTCTGTCCACATCACCACCCTTCCCTCCTGACCATGCCTCCACTGCCCACTATGGGGCGGTCACAAGGGTCTATGGGGCGGTTGTGGGGGGTCCCGGGGTCTGCGGAGTCAATGGGGCTGTTCCCGGGTTAGGGGGTAGGGTCATGAGGGTTAGGGAACATGGGGACACAGAGACGCCCATGGGGTGAATGTGGACATGGGGACACTGAGACCCCTGTGGAGAGAGTGGGGACACTGGAGACCCCCCTGCAGTGAGGGGGGGGGGGCATGGGGGACCCCGACCCCCGTTCCCCGCCCTGGGTGTCAGCTCTGCGGGTTCTGCCACCAACGCGCGTCCCTGACGTGGCACATGCTGCGCCATGGCGGGGGCAGGGGCCATCCCTGCCCTGCCCCCGCTGCTTCTGGACCCCCCAGTGCCTCAAGTTCCAGGCAATCAAGAGCCTCCATGAGCTCCCCCGAACCACCCCTGTGGCACCCTGGGGACCCCTGACCCCCCCGGAACCCTGTGCTTGGTGACCCCCAACCCCCTGCGCCCCTTTGCCCTTGGGCCCCTCCTCTGTTATTTATTTCCTGTTGGCCCCCCGGGGTGTGTGGGACTTTGGGGACCGTGGGGCCCACAGTTTTATCTTGGGGGGGGGTCACCCTTGGGCCCCCCATTCCATTAAAGTGATGGAGGGGGGGCGGGGCGCCATTTGGGGACACAGCTCCACCCCCAGTGCTGAATGCGGGGGATCGGGGGGGCTATGGGAAGAGTCTATAGGGGCAGCGGGACACCCTGAGGATGTCGTGGGGACCCCCCTCCATGGCAGCCAAGGACACAGCAGGGACCCCTTGGGGCCACGGGGACACTGAGGGGACCCCCAGGGATCTTCCCCTGGGACCCCGAGGGGACCCACCTGGGAATCACGAAGGCGCCTGGATCCCAGTGGGGGTGTCACCTCCAGCGCCCCCCAAATGCTGTGGGCACCCCCGTGGCCCCTTCCCCAGTACCCAGGAGCTGCCCTGCCCCCTGCAAGGAGCCCCAATGCCCCCCGGCTGGTGTCAGACCATCACCTGCCCCCCCTTTTTGTGCACCCCCAAATGGGAGTAAGTGGGTTCCCCCCTCCCATCCCCCGAGGGTTGTCCTGGTCCCTGGAGCTGGGGGGGCGCTAGGACCCAGGGGGGAACCCGGACCGAGCCCCAGCTTGGAGGCCACGCCCCCGGGCCCGACAGAAACCGGCAGAGCACGACAGAGCCCGATAAGGGCCGACGGAGCCTGACAGGGCCTGACAAAACTTGAAAGAGCACGATAGAGCCCCACAGAACCTGACCAAAGTCAACAGACCCTGACAGCGCCCGATAAAGCCCGACAGAGCCCAACAAAGTCCGATAGAGCTTGACAGAGTCTGTCAAATCCCGACAAAATCTGACAGAGCCCGAGAAAGTCCAACAGAGCCTGACAGAGCCCGTCAAAGCCCGATAAAGACCGACAGAGGTCAACAGAGCCCAGCGGGGCCTGACAGACCCCAACAAGGCGTGACAGGGCCTGACAAAGCCCGACCGATCTTGACACAGCCCAAGAAACCTGAGAGAGCCCGACAGAGCCCAAGAAAGCACCACAAGGCCTGACAAAGCCCGACAAAGAGTGACGGAGCCTGCCAAGGCCTCACACAGCCCGACGGAGCCTTAAAGGGCCTGGCAGGGCCTGGCAGGGTTCGACAGGGCCTGACAGCGCCCGACCAAATCTGAGAGAGTCTGACGGAGGCCTGTAGGGGAGCCCTGGGGAGGAATGGGGAGCTCTGGGGAGTCGAGACATGTTTTGGGGAGCTCTGGGGAGGAATGTGGAGCCCTGAGGAGCCAAGATACGTTTTGGGGAGCCCTGGGGAGGAATGGGGAGCCCTGAGGAACCAAGACACATTTTGGGGAGTCCTCGGGAGGAATATGGAGCCCTGAGGAACCAAGACACATTTTGGGGAGCCCAGAGGAACCAAGGCGAGCCCTGGGGAGAACTTGGCAGCCTCGGGGAATCGATGCGAACCCTGGGGAGGACGGTGGATCTCAGAGGAGCCCCAGGGAGACGAGGCGATAGCTGGGGAGGGTCCAGAGAGCCCTGGAAGATGAGGGAGATCCTGGGGAGACCTTTGGAGTCCTGGGGAGGCAAAGAAAGCCCTGGGTTACTTTTTAGAAGAGATTCTCGTAGAATCTATTTATTACCATATTAATTATTGACCCTGCCCCTTCCCCAGGTGGTTTGGTCAGGGTGGTGGGCGGGGCCTGGGCCGATTGACCCCTCCCCTTCCCCAGGGGATTGTGGGAGGGGGGGTGGGCGGGGCCCGGGGTATTTGAGCCCCAGCCCCTGGGCAGGGAGCTCATTCTGCTCCAGGGCTGCTTTGGTGCTGGTTCTCTGCTGCTCCTTCAGCAGTGGGCAGCTTTTGAGCTGTTTAGTCAGCATGGACAGACGTGTTTGGAGAAGTGGAGGTGTCTGCTAGAGGTAAGAGCTTCAGGAGCAGCAAAGGTTCAACAGCAGCTGTAGCAGAAAGTATGTTTGTAACTATGTTTAATTTACTAAATCATTTTCAGGTGCTTCACGTTTTCCCAGAACTCCTGACTGCAATGAAAATGGAGCTTTGTTTTTTTGGTTTTTACTGCTGTATACCAAGCTGCTGGTATAATCTTTTCTCCTAGGACTGACGCTCAGGTTATCTAGCAGGGGTTAGAGTGAGCGTCTTGTATATGTAGACGGAGTTCTAGCACTTCTGAAGGAAGCAGCGGGGCCATAAGGCAGAGTGTCTTTCTGGCTATAGGGTGGCTCATCACCTCCCTGATCACCCACAGAACACGGTGTTGTCCCCAGAACCCTTGCAGTGGGTGGTGGCCCCTGGTGGATCATTCAAATGTCCTTCCCAGAACTCAGCCAAGGTGAGCAGTGGCTATTAGACTAGTACTGGTAAATATTACCCTGGTGCTCAATAGTGTGGGTCTGTTTTCTTTTCTTATTGCAGGTGATGAAGGGGAAACTGGCAACTGCAGGAAGATCCC
Source organism: Caloenas nicobarica (assembly GCF_036013445.1). Taxonomy (NCBI): domain Eukaryota; kingdom Metazoa; phylum Chordata; class Aves; order Columbiformes; family Columbidae; genus Caloenas; species Caloenas nicobarica. Next base: position 23,578 of record NW_027017087.1, read on the forward strand.
CGTGAGCCCATGTGGTGTTTTCCTCTGTTGGATGGATCCAGTCCCTTGGCCCTCTGAAAGCTAAGTGGAGGCACGGGGGCTGGGAAGGGGCTGGGAATTGCAGGGGGGCTAAAGGTCTCAGAGGGGAAAGGGCCGTCCAGGACCAGTCCCCTTTGGGTGGGTAAAGGGTGCAGGGAACCTTACAGTGCGATGCCAGCTTGGGCAGGGCAGCTCCAGCCTGTGTCTGCGTTGTCGTGTACTTCGGGAAGCCTGCCTTGCGCCGTTCAGACGATCCTGGGGTCTCGTCGTGCCCGAGGGGCACGACAGGCATCTCAGGTGCCATCCCGGGGTCTGGAATGCCGGTGCCGATTGGCCTAGTGCCAATTGGGTGCCGCTTTTCTTGTATCACCAGCCGAAAGCGTGGATGGTTCTTGTGCCTCGGATGTTTCTGGTCAGTTGTTTTATGGTGTAGTTCTGGGCTGCGTGGGCAGCTCTGCTCTCTACCTATCCAGTCTAAGGGACTGGTACTTCAGGATGCTGGGAAGAAGTTCTTAGGTCTTGCGGGAGCGTTTTGCCAGTGCCGCCGTCTCGGTCGGTTGGTTTGTTTGTGCCAGTGCCGCCGTCTCGGTCGGTTGGTTTGTTTGTGCCAGTGCCGCCGTCTCGGTCGGTTGGTTTGTTTGTGCCAGTGCCGCCGTCTCGTAAGGGGCCGTGACGTTTGGCTCCTTTTTGTTTTGGGGTTGCAGTAGAGGCTTCTCGCCTCTCTTCTGCCTCCCCACAGGTTCTTTTGATTGATGCAGTCTCTGGTCTTGGAGTCATTCTCATTGTTGTGCGTTTTTGGTGCTGTTGCAGTCATGCTGTTTGTAGCGTTCTGTGGAGCGTCAGTCTTCGCATGTGCGCGTTTGGCTTGGAGCTGCTCTGCCCAGAGGCCTAGAGTCATGGGTGGGTGGACTGAGCCCTAGGAGTCCATGGTTAATCTCTTGATGTATCTAATAGCGTGGGCAAAGATTGTACAGTCATCTAGGATGGAGCAGCTGTGGGCAGGAGCAGTGGGCAGTCCCTTCCCCAGTAATTTAGGGGCTCGATTAGAGCTTCTGGTGTTATTTATGAATAGAAAGCAGACCTGTGGAATGGTCAAGCTGTTGATCAGCATCTGGGTGACCTGTTGAATACCTTGATTTCAGATGCAGAGGGAAAACTTGGCCTAAAAGAGCGACGGAAGAGGCAAGCCAAGCGCCGTAAGCAGGTGGGCCGGTGCGAGGTCTCAGAGGGAAGGTGTGCCGTGTGCCTCTATGTAAGTTTGGTTGTTTCTTTATTTTATAGGTGTGAAGCGAGGAGGAAAGCCGGGTATCAGCACCGCAGCTCCTCGGGCAAGGTGAGCAAGGAGCGCTGGGCTGAAGCAGCGTCTCATTTCAGGTCTTGTGTTTCTTGTGCAGGTACAAGCATCCTTTGCTTGTGTTTTACAGGTGGTAGCTGGGCCTCAACGTGGTCAACAGCGTGGCAGGTGAAGGTGACGGAGGCCAGGTGGGCGAGCAGCCAAGGTAAAGGAGTGGGACATGGGACCGTCTGCGGGCAGGCTGTGCTTCTGGGCAGTATCTGAGCATGCGCCTTTGTTTTAGCAGGCGCTACAGGCAAGCTCGGAGGGGCGAAGCCGCACGCCAACCAGCAGCTAAGAAGGTGAGGCGGTGGCTGGTGTTCAGGAGCACAGTATTGCCCGGTGACTCAGTTCAGCATTCCCTTCTTGTTTTGCAGGGGCTTTGTGGACCCCTGTGGACTGAGAGGACCGTTCGCAGTGAGCAGGGGTAGGGGTGAGGAGGAGTGTGGGGCTGGGGACTTGTCCCAAGCACTAGAGCTGTTTTGTTTCCTGCTGTCCTAGGTGCCACGAGTGATGAGGGTTTCTGCCTGCGCCCATGGCACGAGAGGCTGAATGGAACGCCTGGGAACTTCGGGGGAGGTGGGTGCTGTGGATGTCGTCGGTGTTGATGCACATGATATTTAGTGCTGGCACTGCTTAGTGAGCGTGTGTTAACTTGTGTTGTTGCAGATGTTGAAGAGGAACCCGGCAATGGACGAAGATCCCCGTGAGCCCATGTGGTGTTTTCCTCCGTGGATGGATTCAGTCCCTTGGCCCTCTGAAAGCTAAGTGGAGGCAGGGGGGCTGGGGAGGGGCTGGGAACTGCAGGGGTGGGGGGCTAAAGGTCTCAGAGGGGAAAGGGCCATCCAGGAACAGTCCCCTTTGGGTGGGTAAAGGGTGCAGGGAACCTTACAGTGCGATGCCAGCTTGGGCAGGGCAGCTCCAGCCTGTGTCTGCGTTGTTGTGTACTTCGGGAAGCCTGCCTTGCGCCGTTCAGATGATCCTGGGGGTCTCGTCGTGCCCGAGGGGCACGACAGGCATCTCAGGAGCCATCCCGGGGTCTGGAATGCCGGTGCCGATTGGCCTAGTGCCAATTGGGTGCCGCTTTTCTTGTATCACCAGCCGAAAGCGTGGATGGTTCTTGCGCCTCGGACGTTTCTGGTCAGTTGTTTTATGGTGTAGTTCTGGGCTGCGTGGGCAGCTCTGCTCTCTACTCATCCAGTCTAAGGGACTGGCACTTCAGGATGCTGGGAAGAAGTTATTAGGTCTTGCAGGACCTTCTTGTGCCAGTGCCACCGTCTCTGTTTGCCGTGCCACTGCCGCCGTCTCGTAAGGGGCCGTGATGTTCGGCTCCTTTTGTTTTGGGGTTGCAGTAGAGGCTCCTCGCCTCATCACTGCCTCCCCACAGGTTCTTTTGATCGATGCAGTCTCTGTTGGAGTCGTTTTCATTGTTGAGCGTTTTTGGTGCTGTTGCAGGCATGCTGTTTGTAGTGTTCTGTGGAACATCAGTGTGCGCGTTTGGCTTGGAGCTGCTCTGCCCGCGGGCGTAGAGTCAGGGGTGGGTGGTCTGAGCTCTAGGAATCCACGGTTAATATGTTGAGATGTTAAATAGTGTAGGCAAATGTTGTACAGTCATCTGGGACTGAGTAGCTGTGGGCGGGGGAATGGACAGTCCCTCCACCAGTGTTTTAGGGACTTGATTAGAGCTTCTGGTGTTATTTGTGAATAGAAAGCAGACCTGTAGAATGGTCAAGCTGTTGATCAGCATCTGGGTGACTTGTTGAATAACTTAATTTCAGATGCAGAGGGAAAACTTGGCCCACAAGAGCAACGGAAGAGGCAAGCCGAGCGCCGTGAGCAGGTGGGCCTGTGCGAGGTCTCGGAGGGATGGTGTGCCGTGTGCCTCTATGTAAGTTTGGTTGTTTATCTGTTTTATAGGTGTGAAGCCAAGAGGAAAGCCGGGTATTAGCACCGCAGCTCCTCGGGCAAGGTGAGCAAGGAGCGCTGGGCTGAAGCAGCGTCTCATTTCAGGTCTTGTGTTTCTTGTGCAGGTACAAGCATCCTTTGCTTGTGTTTTACAGGTGGTAGCTGGGCCTCAACGTGGTCAACAGCGTGGCAGGTGAAGGTGACGGAGGCCAGGTGGGCGAGCAGCCAAGGTAAAGGAGCGGGACATGGGACCGTCTGCGGGCAGGCTGTGCTTCTGGGCAGTATCTGAGCATGCGCCTTTGTTTTAGCAGGCGCTACAGGCAAGCTCGGAGGGGCGAAGCCGCACGCCGACCAGCAGCCAAGCAGGTGAGGCGGTGGTTGGTGTTCAGGAGCACAGTATTGCCCGGTGACCCAGTTCAGCGTTTCCTTCTTGTTTTGCAGGTGTTTTGTGGACCCCATGGCACAAGCAGCTGAATGGAATGCCTGGGAACTTAAGAGGAGGTGGGTGTTGTGGAAGGGGTCAGCGTTGACCTCACAATACTTCGTGCTGGCACTGCTTAGTGACCGTGTGTTTACTTGTGTTGTTGCAGATGTTGAAGAGGAAACCGGCAATGGACGAAGATCCCCGTGAGCCCATGTGGTGTTTTCCTCCGTGGATGCATCCAGTCCCTCGGCCCTCTGAAAGCTAAGTGGAGGCAGGGGGGCTGGGGAGGGGCTGGGAACTGCAGGGGCGGGGTGCTAAAGGTCTCAGAGGGGAAACTACCATCCAGGAACAGTCCCCTTTGGGTGGGTAAAAGGCGCAGGGAACCTCACAGTGCGATGCCAGCTTGGGCAGGGCAGCTCCAGCCTGTGTCTGCGTTGTCATGTACTTCGGGAAGCCTGCCTTGTGCCGTTCAGATGATCCTGGGGGTCTCGTCGTGCCCAAGGGGCACGACAGGCATCTCAGGCGCCGTCCCGGGCTCTGGAATGCCGGTGCCGACTGGCCTAGTGCCAATTGGGTGCTGCTTTTCTTGTATCACCAGCTGAAAGCGTGGATGGTTCTTGCGCCTCGGACGTTTCTGGTCAGTTGTTTTATGGTGGTGTTCAGGGCTGCGTGGGCAGCTCTGCTCTCTACCCATCCAGTCTAAGGGACTGGCACTTCTTCCCAGCATCCTGAAGTCTTTAGGTTTTGCTGGAGTTACTTGCACTTGCGCCGTCTCTGTTTGTTTGTGCCAGTGCCGCCGTCTCTGTTTGTTTGTGCCAGTGCCGCCGTCTTCTAAGGAGCCATGATGTTCGGCTCCTTTTTGTTTTGGGGTTGCAGTAGAGGCTCCTCGCCTCACCACTGCCTCCCTGTAGTTTGTTTTGGTGCCGTCTCTGTTGGAGTTGTTCGCATTGTTGAACGTTTTTGGTGCTGTTGGAGTGGTGGTGTTTGTAGCGTTCTGTGCAGCGTCAGTCTGCACATGTGCCTGTTTGTCTTGGAGCTGCTCTGCCCGGAGGCATGGAGTCAGGTGTGGGTGGACCGAGCCCCAGGCGTCCATGGTTAATCTATTGACATAATCAAGTCTGTAGGCAAAACTTGTACCATCATCCAGGATAGAGTATCCATGGGCAGGGGTAGTGGACAGTCTCTTCACTTGTGTTTTACAGTTGATACCAAAGACCATTGTTGATTAGCGTGCTGTTATTTCACAGACAGCATCTTAACTAATTTTTTTTCTTTGTAGGTGACCACGTCATTATGAGTCTTTTTAGCCTAAGAAAATGCCTCCTAAGAGTATATCACTTGTCATTACAACCTTTGCTTCACGGCAACAAAAGCAGCTACAGACTATGATCGCCACCTGTGAAATCAGGCCCGCATTGCACTTCTTTGAACAAATGGGATTCATTCAGAGAAAACACTACATTCAAGGCCGGCATGAAGTGCCTATGGACTGTAAACCGTATCTACAGCTGCACAAAGCAAAGGCCTGTCTGAGGTCAGTGCAAAGGATCCACTAAGAAGCAAGAAGACTCCAGACTCAACTGTTGCTATTGGATTGAATCATGGTGTGAGGGGTGGGTAAATAGTCCATAAGGGTATAAATACCCAGGAATTTCTACACTCAGGTGGGACCTCAGCAAAGGCAGCAGTTCGAGTCAGCCCTCGTGCCGTAACACTCTGTTCGGTTACTTATTTTCATGGACTTTGCCTGAGAGTTTGCCTCAAGAGACCAAGGATCCAGACCGCAATCCACCAGACCCCAGGCCCCTGGAGGGGAGGTAAGGACGTCGAGGTGCAGAATGATGAAACTCTGAAATCCCAGCTAAGTGATATAAGGGATTGAGTGAGCACACGCAATCCTTTGGCCATATATAAATATAATCCCCTAGGTGTTTCCCCTATGCTCTGTGTCTCTTAGACATGAGCCGTAGATCCATCCGGGGCTAAGTTTGGATCCAGCCGCACCTAGACTCTTCTCCGAGGAAGAGTTTAGAAAGCAAGGGGGTCCATTCCGAACCTCACGACAGACACAAAGCGTAGATCCAGCCTGGGGCTAAGTTTGGACCCTGCTGCACTTAGACTCCTCTACGAGCCGGAGTTTAGTAAGCGAGGGGGTCCATTCCGAACTTTGACTCGACAGGAGGGCTTCCCTTTAGCCTTCGGCATTTCCCGTCCAGGTAGAGATCACTCTGAATCGCGTCTCACCTGAATATGCCTGGCATATTTTGTCAAAGCAGTAATAGTCACCCTTACCATCACTCTAACGTTGCACGGAAAGCGATCTAAAACGGCTCTCAGCCAGCGGCGCCCCGAGTCACTCACCCGACACCAACCGATGTCGGCAGGACGGCAGGCGCCGTCACCGATTACTTATGGAGGCACAGAGTGAGTTAGAGTTCCAGATTCTCAGAGGAATGAGCCTATGGTAATTGCCACGATTGGCAAGCTGTGGAAGAACAGCTCACCATGCTCAAGAGCCATAGGAAGGATGGAAAGAATTAATAGCAAACTGTTAAGTACCTGACCGCAACCCACCTGTCAGGAGAGGAAAATCCTCAACGGAGAAAAACAAAATCCAAGGGAGGAGATAGGCACAAAACCTGCTGCACTATTGTTATTGTCAATGAAAACTGAGCTGCTGCAGAAACCTTTACAGGAAGAAAAGAAGAAACAAAAGTTAGAGGAAAGCACGAAGTAATACTTA
>NW_027017089.1:0-34576 GCF_036013445.1 Caloenas nicobarica
GAAGGGAAGGGAAGGGAAGGGAAGGGAAGGGAAGGGAAGGGAAGGGAAGGGAAGGGAAGGGATGGAAGGGAAGGGAAGGGAAGGGAAGGGAAGGGCAGGGAAGGGAAGGGAAGGGAAGGGAAGGGAAGGGAAGGGAAGGGAAGGGAAGGGAAGGGAAGGGAAGGGAAGGAGGAAGGGAAGGGAAGGGAAGGGAAGGGAAGGGAAAGGAAGGGAAGGGAAGGGATGGGAAGGGAAAGGAAGGGATGGGAAGGTACGGGAAGGTGCGGGAAGGGAAAGGGAATGTGAGGGAAGGGAAGGGAAGGGAAGGTGCGGTAAGGGAAGGGAAGGTGCGGGAAGGGAAGGGAAGGGAAGGGACGGTGCTGGAAAAGAAGGTGCTGGAAGGGAAGGTGCGGGTAGGAAAGGGAAGGTGCGGGAAGTTAAGGTGCCGCAAGGTGCGGGAAGGGAAGCTGCGGGAAGGGAAGGGAAGGGAAGGGAAGGTGCGGGAAGGAAAGGGAAGGTGCGGGAAGGGAAGGGAAGGTGTGGGAAGGGAAGGAAAGGGAAGGTGCGGGAAGGGAAGGTGCGGAAGGGAAGGGAAGGAAAGGGATGGGAAGGGAAGGGAAGGGATGGGAAGGGAAGATAAGGGAAGGGAAGGGAAGGGAAGGGAAGGGAAGGGAAGGGAAGGGAAGGGAAGGGAAGGGAAGGGAAGATGAGGGAGGAGAAGGGAAGGGAAGGGAGGGGAAGGGAAGGGAAGGGAAGGGAAGGGAAGGGAGGGAAGGGAAGGAAGGGAAAGGGAAGGGAAGGGAAGCGAAGCGAAGGGGAAGGTGCGGGAAGGGAAGGCAAGGTGAGGGAAGGGACGGGATCGGAAGGGAAGGGAAGGGAAGGTACAAGAATGGAAGAGAAGGTGCAGGAATGTGCGGGAAGGTGTGGGAAGGGAATGTGCGGGAAGGGAAGGTGCGGGAAGGTGTCGGAAGGTGAGAGAGGTGCGGGAAGGTGCGGGAAGGGAAGTGAAGGGAGGGGAAGGGAAGGGAATGGAAGGGAAGGGAAGGGAAGGGAAGGGAAGGGAAAGGAACAGAGGGGAAGGGAAAAGAAGAGAGGGTGCATGAAGGGAAGCTGCGGGAAGGGAAGGTGCTGGAAGGGAAGGTGCGGTAAGGGAAGGGAAGGGAAGGGAATGGAAGGGAAGGGAAGGGAAAGGAAGGGAAGGGAAGGAAAGGGAAGGTGCGGGAAGGGAAGGTGCGGGAAGGGAAGGTGCGGGAAGGTGCGGGAAGGTGCGGGAAGGTGCGGGAAGGTGCGGGAAGGTGCGGGAAGGTGCGGGAAGGGAAGGGAAGGGAAGGGAAGGGAAGGGAAGGGAAGGGAAGGGAAGGGAAGGGAAGGGAAGGGAAGGGAAGGGAAGGGAAGGGAATTGAAAGGAAGGGAAGGGATGGAAAGGGAAGGGAAGGGAAGGTACAAGAATGGAAGAGAAGGTGAAGGAATGTGCGGGAAGGTGTGTGGAAAGGAATGTGCGGGAAGGGAAGGTGAGGGAAGGTGCCGGAAGGTGCGGGAAGGTACGGGAAGGTGCGGGCATTGAAGGGAAGGGAAGGGAAGGGAAGGGAAGGGAATGGAAGGGAAGGGAAGGGAATGGAAGGGAAGTGAAGGGAAGGGAAGGGAAGGGAAGGGAAGGGAAGGGAAGGGAAGGAAGGGAAGGGAAGGGAAGGGAAGAGAAGGGAAGGGAAGGGAAGGGAAGGGAAGGGAAGGGAAGGATGGAAGGGAAGGGAAGGGAAGGGAAGGGAAGGGAAGGGAAGGGAAGGGCAGGGAAGGGAAGGGAAGGGAAGGGAAGGGAAGGGAAGGGAAGGGAAGGGAAGGGAAGGGAAGGGAAGGGAAGGGAAGGGAAGGGAAGGGAAGGGAAGGGAACAGAGGGGAAGGGGAAAAGAAGAGAGGGTGCAGGAAGGGAAGGTGCGGGAAGGGAAGGTGCGGGAAGGGAAGGTGCGGGAAGGGAAGGGAAGGGAAGGGAATGGAAGGGAAGGGAAGGGAAAGGAAGGGAAGGGAAGGAAAGGGAAGCTGCGGGAAGGGAAGGGAAGGTTCAGGAAGGGAAGGGAAGGGAAGGGAAGGGAAGGGAAGGGAAGGGAAGGGAATGGAAGGGAAGGGAAGGGAAGGGAAGGGATGGAAGGGAAGGCAAGGGAAGGGAAGGGAAGGCAAGGGAAGGGAAGGGAAGGGAAAGGAAGGGAAGGGAAGGGAAGGGAAGGGAAGAGAAGGGAAGGGAAGGGAAGGGAAAGGAAGGGAACGGAAGGGAAGTGAAGGGAAGGGAAGGGAAGGGAAGGGAAGGGAAGGGAAGGGAAGGGAAGGGAAGGGAAGGGAAGGGAAGGGAAGGAAGGGAAGGGAAGGGAAGGGAAGGGAATGTGGGGGAAGGAAAGGGAAGGGAAGGTGCGGGAAGGGAAGGGCAGGGAAGGGAAGGGAAGGGAAGGGAAGGGAAGGGAAGGAAAGGGAAGATGAGGGAGGGGAAGGGAAGGGAAGGGAAGGAAGGGAAGGGAAGGGAAGGGAAGGGAAGGGAAGGGAAGGGGAAGGGAAGGGAAGGGAAGGGAAGGGAAGGGAAGGGAAGGGAAGGGAAGGGAAGGGAAGGTGCGGGAAGGGAAGGTGCGGGAAGGGAAGGGAAGGGAAGGTGCGGGAAGGGAAGGGAAGGGAAGGGAAGGGAAGGAAAGGGAAGGGAAGGGAAGGGAAGGGAAGGGAAGGGAAGATGCGGGAAGCGAAGGAAACGTCCGGGAAGGGAAGGGAAGGTGAGGGAAGGGACTGGATGGGAAGGGAAGGGAAGGGAAGGTGTGGGAAGGGAAGGTGCGGGAAAGGAAGGTGCGGGAAGGTTCGGGAGGGAAGTGCGGGAAGGAAAGGGTAGGGAAGGTGCGGGACGGAAAGTGAAGGTGCGGGAAGGGAAGGTGCGGGAAGGGAAGGTGCGGGAAGGGAAGGTGCGTATATGGAAGGGAAGGGAAGGTGCGGGAAGGGAAGATGCGGGAAGGGAATGGAAGGGAAGGTGCGGGAAGGGAATGGAAGGTGCAGGAAGGGAAGGTGCGGGAAGGGAAGGTGCGGGAAGGTGCGGGAAGGTGCGGGAAGGTGCGGGAAGTTGCGGGAAGGGAAGGGAAGGGAAGGGAAGGGAAGCGAAGGGAAGGGAAGGTGTGTTAAGGGAAGGGAAGGGAAGGTGCGGGAAGGGAAGAGAAGGTGCGGGAAGGGAAGGGAAGGGAAGGTGCGGAAAGGTAACCTGCGTGAATGGAAGGGAAGGGAAGGTGCGGGATGGGAAGGTGCGGGAAGGGAAGGGAAGGTGCGGGAAGGGAAGGGAAGGTGCAGGAAGGGAAGGTGCGGGAAGGAAGGTGCGGGAAGGGAAGGGAAGGTGCGGGAAGGGAAGGGAAGGGAAGGGAAGGTGCGGGGAAGGGAAGGGAAGGGAAGGAAGGGAAGGGAAGGGAAGGGAAGGGAAGGGAAGGGAAGTGAAAGGAACAGAGGGAAAGGGAAAAGAAGAGAGGGTGGAGGAAGGGAAGGTGCGGGAAGGGAAGGTGTGGTAAGGGAAGGTGCGGGAAGGGAAGGGAAGGGAAGGGAATGGAAGGGAAGGGAAGGGAAAGGAAGGGAATGGAAGGAAAGGGAAGGGAAGGGAAGGGAAGGGAAGGGAAGGTACAAGAATGGAAGAGAAGGTGCAGGAATGTGCGGGAAGGTGCGGGAAGGGAATGTGCGGGAAGGGAAGGTGCGGGAAGGTGCCGGAAGGTGCGGGAAGGTACGGGAAGGTGCGGGAATTGAAGGGAAGGGATGGGGAAGGGAAGGGAAGGGAAGGGAAGGGGAGGGAAGGGAAGGGAAGGGAAGGAAGGGAAGGAAAGGGAATGTGAGGGAAGGGAAGGGAAGGGAATGTGCGGTAAGGGAAGGGAAGGGAAGGGAAGGCGCGGTAAGGGAAGGGAAGGTGCGGGAAGGGAAGGTGCGGGAATGGAAGGTGCCGCAAGGTGCGGGAAGGGAAGCTGCGGGAAGGGAAGGGAAGGGAAGGGAAGGTGCGGGAAGGTAAGGGAAGGTGCGGGAAGGGAAGGGAATGGAAGGGAAGGGAAGGGACGGGAAGGGATGGAAGGGAAGGCAAGGGAAGGGAAGGGAAGGGAAGGGAAGGTGCGGGAAAGGAAGGTGCGGGAAGGTACGGGAGGGAAGGTGCGGCAAGGAAAGGGAAGGGAAGGTGCGGGAAGGAAAGTGAAGGTGCGGGAAGGGAAGGTGCGGGAAGGGAGGTGCGGGAAGGGAAGGTGCGTATATGGAAGGGAAGGGAAGGTGCGGTAAGGGAAGATACGGGAAGGGAAGGGAAGGGAAGGTGCGGGAAGGGAAGGTAAGGTGCGGGAAGGGAAGGTGCGGGAAGGGAAGGTGCGGGAAGGTGCGGGAAGGTGCGGGAAGGTGCGGGAAGGGAAGGAAGGGAAGGGAAGGGAAGGGAAGGGAAGGGAAGAGAAGGGAAGGGAAGCGAAGGGAAGGGAAGGGAAGAGATGGGAAGGGAAGGGAAGGGAAGGGAGGGAAGGGAAGGGAAGGAAGGGAAGGTGTGTTAAGGGAAGTGAAGGGAAGGTGCGGGAAGGGAAGAGAAGTTGCGGGAAGGGAAGGGAAGGGAAGGTGCGGAAAGGTAAGGTGCGTGAATGGAAGGGAAGGCAAGGTGCGGGATGGGAAGGTGCGGGAAGGGAAGGGAAGGTGCGGGAAGGGAAGGGAAGGTGCAGGAAGGGAAGGTGCGGGAACGGAAGGGAAGGTGCGGGAAGGGAAGGGAAGGTGCGGGAAGGGAAGGTGCGGGAAGGGAAGGGAAGGGAAGTGAAGTGAAGGGAAGGGAAGGGAAGGGAAGGGAAGGGAAGGGAAGGGAAGGGAAGGGAAGGGAAGGGAAGGGAAGGGAAGGGAAAGGAACAGAGGGAAAGGGAAGAAAGAAGAGAGGGTGCAGGAAGGGAAGGTGCGGGAAGGGAAGGTGCGGGAAGGGAAGGTGCGGGAAGGGAAGGGAAGGGAAGGGAATGGAAGGGAAGGGAAGGGAAAGGAAGGGAAGGGAAGGAAAGGGAAGCTGCGGGAAGGGAAGGGAAGTTGCAGGAAGGGTAGGGAAGGGAAGGGAAGGAAGGGGAAGGGAAGGGAAGGGAAGGGAAGGGAAGGGAAGGGAAGGGAAGGGAAGGGAAGGGAAGATGAGGGAAGCAAAGGGAAGGTGCGGGAAGGGAAGGGAAGGTGCGGGAAGGGACGGGATGGAAAGGGAAGGAAGGGAAGGGAAGGGAATGGAAGGTGCGGGAAGGGAAGGTGCGGGAAGGGAAGGTGCGGGAAGGGAAGGAAAGAGAAGGTGCGGGAAGGTAAGGGAAGGGAAGGGAAGGGAAGGGAAGGGAAGGGAAGGGATGGGAAGGGAAGGGAAGGGAAGGGAAGGGAAGGTGTGGGAAGGGAAGGTGAGGGAAAGGAAGGTGCAGGCAGGAAAGGGAAGGTGCGGGAATGAAAGGTGCGGGAAGGGAAGGGAAGGTGCGGGAAGGGAAGGGAAGGGAAGGTGCGGGAAGGGAAGTTAAGGTGCGGGAAGGAAAGGGAAGGGAATGTGCGGAAATGTAAGGTGCGTGAATGGAAGGGAAGGGAATGTGCGGGAAGTGAAGAGAAGGGAAGGGAAGGCAAGGGAATGGAAGGTGCGGGAAGGGAAGGGAAGGAAAGGAGGAAGTGAAGGGAAGGGAAGGGAAGGGAAGGGAAGGGAAGGGAAGGGAAGGGAAGGGAAGGGAAAGGAACAGAGGGGAAGGGAAAAGACGAGAGGGTGCAGGAAGGGAAGGTGCGGGAAGGGAAGGTGCGGGAAGGGAAGGTGCGGGAAGGGAAGGTGCGAGAAGGGAAGGGAAGGGAAAGGAAGGGAAGGGAAGGAAACGGAAGGGAAGGGAAGGGAAGGTACAAGAATGGAAGAGAAGGTGCAGGAATGTGCGGAAAGGTGCGGGAATGGAATGTGCGGGAAGGGAAGGTGCGGGAAGGTACGGGAAGGTGCGGGAATTGAAGGGAAGGGAAGGGAATGGAAGGGAAGGGAATGGAAGGGAAGGGAAGGGAAGGGAAGGGAAGGGAAGGGAAGGGAAGGGAAGGGATGGAAGGGAAGGGAAGGGAAGGGAAGGGAAGGGAAGGAAAGGGAAGGTGAGGGTAGGGAAGGAAAGGTGCGGGAAGGGAAGGTGTGGGAATGTGCAGGAAGGGAAGCTGCAGGAAGGGAAGGGAAGGTGCGGGATGGAAGGGGAAGGTGCGGGAAGGGAAGGGAAGGTGCGGAAGGGAAGGGAAGGTGCGGGAAGGGAAGGTGCGGGAATGGGAAATGCGGGAATGGAAGGGAAGGGAAGGTGCAGGAAGGGAAGGGAAGGGAAGGGAAGGGAAGGGAGGGAGGGAAGGGAAGGCAACGAAGGGAATGGAAGGTACAAGAAGGGAAGAGAAGGTGCGGGAATGTGCGGGAAGGGAGGGAAGGGAATGCAACGAAGGGAATGGAAGGTACAAGAAGGGAAGAGAAGGTGCGGGAATGTTCGGGAAGGTGCGGGAAGGGAAGGTGAGGGAAGGGAAGTTGCGGGAAGGTGCGGGAAGGTGCGGGAATTGAAGGGAAGGGAAGGGAAGGTTAGGGAAGGGAAGGTGCAGGAAGGGAAGGGAAGGGAAGAGAATGTGCGGAAAGGGAAGGGAAGGTGCGGGAAGGGAAGGTGCGGGAAGAGAAGGGAAGGAAGGGTAGGGAAGGGAAGGGAAGGGAAGAGAAGGGAAGGGAAGGGAAGGGAAGGGAAAGGAAGGGAAGGGAAGGAAAGGGAAGGGAAGGGAAGGGAAGGAATGTACAAGAAGGGAAGAGAAGGTGCGGGAATGTGCGGGAAGGTGCCGGAAGGGAAGGTGCGGGGAAGGGAAATTCCTGGGAAGGTGCGGGAAGATGCGGGAATTAAAGGGAAGGGAAGAGAAGGGAAGGGAAGGGAAGGGAAGGGAAGGGAAGGGAAGGGAAGGGAAGGGAAGGGAAGGGAAGGGAAGGGAAGGGAAGGAAGCGAAGGTGTTGAAAGGGAAGGGAAGGTGCGGGAAGGGAAGGTGCGGGAAGTTGCGGGAAGTGAAGCTGCGGGAATGGAAGGGAAGGTGCTGGAAGGAAGGGAAGGGAAGGGAAGGGAAGGGAAGGGAAGGGAAGGAAGGGAAGGGAAGAGAAGGGAAGGGAAGGAAGGGAAGGGAAGGGAAGGGAAGGGAAGGGAAGGGAAGGAAGGGAAGGGAAGGGAAGGGAAGGGAAGGGAAGGGAAGGGAAGGGAAGGGAAGGGAAGGGAAGGGAAGGGAAGGGAAGGGAAGAGAAGGGAAGGGGAGGGAAGGGAAATGGAGGGAAGGGAAGGAAACAGAAGGGAAGGTGCAGGAAGGGAAGGGAAGGTGCGGGAAGGGAAGGAAGGTGCGGGAAGGTGCGGGAAGGGAAGGTGGGCGTGTAAGGGAAGGGAAGGAAGGGGAAGGGAAGGGAGGGAACGTTCGTTAAGGGAAGGGAAGGGAAGGGAAGGGAAGGGAAGGGAAGGGAAGGGAAGGGAAGGGAAGGGAAGGGAAGGGAAGGGAAGGGAAGGGGGAAGGGAAGGGAGGGACAGGGAAAAGGGACCGTGCGGGAAGGGAAGGTGTGGGAAGGGAAGGTGATGGAAGGGAAGGTGCGGGAACGTGCGGGAAGGTGCGGGAAGGGAAGGGAAGGTGCGGGAAGGGAAGGGAAGGGAAGGGAAGGGAAGGGAAGGTGCGGGAAGGGAAGGGAAGGGAAGGTGCGGGAAGGGAAGGTGCGGGAAGGGAGGGAAGGGAAGGGAAGGGAAGGGAAGGGAAGGGAAGGGAAGGAGGGAAGGGAAGGGAAGGGAAGGGAAGGGAAGGGAAGGGAAGGGAAGGGAAGAGAAGGTGCGGGAAGGGAAGGGAAGGTGCGGGAAGGGAAGGGAAGGTGCGGGAAGGTGCGGGAAGGTGCGGGAAGGGAATGTGCGGGAAGGGAAGGGAAGGTGCGGGAAGGGACGGGAAGGGAAGGGAAGGTGCGGGAAGATGCGGGAAGGGAAGGGATCGAAGGGAATGGAAGGGAAGGGAAGGGGAGGGAAGGGAAGGGAAGGGAAGTGAAGGGAAAGGAAGGGAAGGGAAGGGAAGGGAAGGGAAGGAAGGGAACGGAAGGGAAGGGAAGGGAAGGGAAGGGAAGGGAAGGGAAGGGAGGGAAGGGAAGGGAAGGGAAGGGAACGAAGGAAGGGAAGGTACAAGAAGGGAAGAGAAGGTGAGGGAATGTGCGGGAAGGTGCGGGAAGGGAAGGTGAGGGAAGGGAAGTTGCGGAAAGGTGCGGGAAGGTGCGGGAATTGAAGGGAAGGGAAGGGAAGGGAAGGGAAGGGAAGGAAGGGAAGGGAAGGGAAGGGAAGGGAAGGGAAGGGAAGGGAAGGGAAGGGAAGGGAAGGTAGGGAAGGGAAGGTGCAGGAAGGGAAGGGAAGGGAAGGGAATGTGCGGGAATGGAAGGGAAGGTGCGGGAAGGGAAGGTGCGGGGAAGAGAAGGGAAGGGAAGGGAAGGGATGGGAAGAGAAGGGAAGGGAAGGGAAGGGAAAGGAAGGGAAGGGAAGGAAAAGAAAGGGAAGGAAGGGAAGGGAATGTACAATAAGGGGAAGAGAAGGTGCGGGAATGTGCGGGAAGGTGCGGGAAGGGAAGGTGCGGTAAAGGAAGTTGCGGGAAGTTGCGGGAAGGTGCGGGAATTGAAGGGAAGGGAAGGGAAGGGAAGGGAAGGGAAGGGAAGGGAAGGGAAGGGAAGGGAAGGGAAGGGAAGGGAATGTGCGGGAAGGGAAGGGGAAGGGAATGGAATGGAAGAGAAGGGAAGGGAAGGGAAGGGAAGGGAAGGGAAGGGAAGGGAAGGGAAGGGAAGGGGAAGGGAAGGGAAGGGAAATGAAGGGAAGGGAAGGAAAGGGTAAAAGAAGGGAAGGGAAGGGAACGTGCGGGAAGGGAAGGTGCAGAAAGGGAAGGTAAGGGAAGGTGCGGGAATGGAAGGTGCGGGAAGGGAAGGGAAGGGAAGGGAAGGGAAAGGAAGGAAGGGAAGGAAAGGGAAGGAACGAAGGGAAGGGAAGGTACAAGAAGGGAAGAGAAGGTGTGGGAATGTGCGGGGAAGGTGCGGGAAGGGAAGGTGCGGGAAGGGAAGTTGGGGGAAGTTGCGGGAAGGTGCGGGAATTGAAGGGAAGGGAAGGGAATGGAAGGGAAGGGAAGGGAAGGGAAGGGAAGGAAGGTGCAGGAAGGGAAGGGAAGGGAAGGGAAGGGAATGTGCGGGAAGGGAAGGGAAGGTTAGGGAAGGGAAGGGAAGGGAACTGAAGGGGAGGGAAGGGAAGGGAAGGTGAGGGAAGGGACGGGATGGGAAGGGAAGGATGGGAAGGGAAGGGAAGGGAAGGGAAGGGAAGGGAAGGGAAGGGAAGGGAAGGGAAGGGAAAGGAAGGGAAGGAAGGGGAAGGTGCGGGAAGGGAAAGAAAGGGAAGGTGCGGGAAGGGAAGGTGCGGGAAGGGAAGGGAAGGGAAGGGAAGGGAAGGGAAGGAAGGGAAGGGAAGGAGGAAGGGAAGTGAAGGGAAGGGAAGGGAAGGTGCAGGAAGCAAGGTGCGGGAAGGGAATGTGCGGGAAGGGAAGGTGCGGGAAGGGAAGGTGCAGGAAGGGAAGGTGCGGGAGGGAATGTGCGGAAAGGGAAGGGAAGGGAAGGGAAGGGAAGGGAAGGGAAGGGAAGGGAAGGGAAGGGAAGGGAAGGGAAGGGAAGGGAAGGAAGGGAAGGGAAGGGAAGGGAAGGGAAGGGAAGGGAAGGGACGGTACAAAAGGGAAGAGAAGGTGCGGGAATGTGCGGGAAGGTGCGGGAAGGGAATGTGCGGGAAGGGAAGGAAGGGAAGGGAAGGGAAGGGAAGGGAAGGGAAGGGAAGGGAAGGGAAGGGAAGGGAAGGGAAGGGAAGATGCGGGAAGCGAAGGGAAAGTGCGGGGAAGGGAAGGAAAGATGAGGGAAGGGAAGGGATGGGGAAGGGAACGTAAGGGAAGGGAAGTGAAGGGAAGGAAAGGGAAGGGAAGAGAAGGGATGGGAAGGGAAGGGAAGGGAGGGGAAGGGAAGGAAGGGAAGGGAAGGGAAGGGAAGGGAAGGGAAGGGAAGGGAAGGGAAGGAAGGGAAGGGAAGGGAAGGGAAGGGAAGGGAAGGGAAGGGAGGGAAGGCAAGGAAAGGGAACGGAAGGGAAGGGAAGGAAGGGAAGGGAAGGGAAAGGAAGGGAAGGGAAGGAAGGGAAGGGAAGGGAAGGGAAGGAAGGTGCAGGAAGGGAAGGTGCGGGGAAGGGAAGGTGCAGGAAGGTGCGGGAAGGTGCGGGAAGGTGCGGGAAGTTTCGGGAAGGGAAGGAAGGGAAGGGAAGGGAAGGGAAGGGAAGGGAAGGGAAGGGAAGGGAAGGGAAGGGAAGCGAAGGGAAGGGAAGGGAAGGGATGGGAAGGGAAGGGAAGGGAAGGGAGGGAAGGGAAGGGAAGGAAGGGAAGGTGTGTTAAGGAAGGGAAGGGAAGTTGCGGAAAGGTAAGGTGCGTGAATATAAAGGAAGGGAAGGTGCGGGATGGGAAGGTGCGGGAAGGGAAGGGAAGGTGCGGGAAGGGAAGGGAAGGTGCAGGAAGGGAAGGTGCGGGTAGGGAAGGGAACGTGCGGGAAGGTGCGGGAAGGTGCGGGAAGGGAAGGGAAGGAAGGGAAGGGAAGTGAAGGGAAGGGAAGGGAAGGGAAGAAGGGAAGGGAAGGGAAGGGAAGGGAAGGAAGGGAAGGGAAGGGAAGGGAAGGGAAGGGAAGGGAAGGGAAAGGGAAGGGAAGGGAAGGGAAGGGAAGGGAAGGGAGGGAAGGCAAGGAAAGGGAACGGAAGGGAAGGGAAGGGAAGGGAAGGGAAAGGAAGGAAGGGAAGGGAAGGGAAGGGAAGGGAAGGGAAGGGAAGGGAAGGGAAGGGAATGTGCAGGAAGGGAAGGTGCGGGAAGGGAAGGTGCAGGAAGGTGCGGGAAGGTGCGGGAAGGTGCGGGAAGTTGCGGGAAGGGAAGGGAAGGGAAGGGAAGGGAAGGGAAGGGAAGGGAAGGGAAGGGAAGGGAAGGGAAGGGGAAGGGAAGGGAAGGGAAGGGAAGGGAAGCGAAGGGAAGGGAAGGGAAGGGATGGGAAGGGAAGGGAAGGGAAGGGAGGGAAGGGAAGGGAAGGGAAGGGAAGGTGTGTTAAGGGAAGGGAAGGGAAGTTGCGGAAAGGTAAGGTGCGTGAATATAAAGGAAGGGAAGGTGCGGGATGGGAAGGTGCGGGAAGGGAAGGGAAGGTGCGGGAAGGGAAGGGAAGGTGCAGGAAGGGAAGGTGCGGGTAGGGAAGGGAACGTGCGGGAAGGTGCGGGAAGGTGCGGGAAGGGAAGGGAAGGGAAGGGAAGGGAAGTGAAGGGAAGGGAAGGGAAGGGAAGGGAAGGGAAGGAAGGGAAGGGAAGGGAAGGGAAGGGAAAGGAACAGAGGGAAAGGGAAAAGAAGAGAGGGTGCAGGAAGGGAAGGTGCGGGAAGGGAAGGGAAGGGAAGGGAAGGGAATGGAAGGGAAGGGAAGGGAAAGGAAGGGAAGGAAGGAAAGGGAAGGGAAGGGAAGGGAAGGGATGGTACAAGAATGGAAGAGAAGGTGCAGGAATATGCGGGAAGGTGCGGGAAGGGAATGTGCGGGAAGGGAAGGTGCGGGAAGTTGCCGGAAGGTGCGGGAAGGTACAGGAAGGTGCGGGAATTGAGGGGAAGCGATGGGAAGGGAAGGGAAGGGAAGGGAAGGGAAGGGGAGGGAAGGGAAGGGAAGGGAAGGTGCGGGAAGGAAAGGGAATGTGAGGGAAGGGAAGGGAAGGGAAGGTGCGGTAAGGGAAGGGAAGGTGCGGGAAGGGAAGGGAAGGGAAGGGACGGTGCTGGAAAAGAAGGTGCTGGAAGGGAAGGTGCAGGAAGTTAAGGTGCCGCAAGGTGCGGGAAGGGAAGCTGCGGGAAGGGAAGGGAAGGGAAGGGAAGGTGCGGGAAGGAAAGGGAAGGTGCGGGAAGGGAAGGGAAGGTGTGGGAAGGGAAGGAAAGGGAAGGTGCGGGAAGGGAAGGTGCGGGAAGGGAAGGGAATGAAAGGGATGGGAAGGGAAGGGAAGGGATGGGAAGGGAAGGTAAGGGAAGGGAAGGGAAGGGAAGGGAAGGGAAGGGAAGGGAAGGGAAGGGAAGGGAAGGGAAGGGAAGGGAAGATGAGGGATGAGAAGGGAAGGGAAGGGAGGGGAAGGGAAGGGAAGGGAAGGGAAGGGAAGGGAAGGGAAGGGAAGGGAAGGGAAGCGAAGGGAAGGTGCGGGAAGGGAAGGGAAGGTGAGGGAAGGGACGGGATCGGAAGGGAAGGGAAGGGAAGGTACAAGAATGGAAGAGAAGGTGCAGGAATGTGCGGGAAGGTTGGGAAGGGAATGTGCGGGAAGGGAAGGTGCGGGAAGGTGTCGGAAGGTGCGAGAGGTGCGGGAAGGTGCGGGAAGGGAAGTGAAGGGAGGGGAAGGGAAGGGAATGGAAGAGAAGGGAAGGGAAGGGAAGGGAAGGGAAGGGAAGGGAAGGGAAGGGAAGGAAGGGAAGGGAAGGGAAGGGAAGGGAAGGGAAGGGAAAGGAAAAGAGGGGAAGGGAAAAGAAGAGAGGGTGCATGAAGGGAAGGTGCGGGAAGGGAAGGTGCGGGAAGGGAAGGTGCGGTAAGGGAAGGGAAGGGCAGGGAATGGAAGGGAAGGGAAGGGAAAGGAAGGGAAGGGAAGGAAAGAGAAGGTGCGGGAAGGGAAGGTGCGGGAAGGGAAGGTGCGGAAAGGTGCGGAAGGTGCGGGATGGGAAGGGAAGGGAAGGGAAGGGAAGGGAAGGGAAGGGAAGGGAAGGGAAGGGAAGGGAAGGGAAGGGAAGGGAAGGGAAGGGAAGGGAAGGGAAGGGAAGGGAAGGGAATTGAAAGGAAGGGAAGGGATGGAAAGGGAAGGGAAGGGAAGGTACAAGAATGAAGAGAAGGTGAAGGAATGTGCGGGAAGGAGCGGGAAGGGGAATGTGCGGGAAGGGAAGGTGAGGGAAGGTGCCGGAAGGTGCGGGAAGGTACGGGAAGGTGCGGGCATTGAAGGGAAGGGAAGGGAACGGAAGGGAAGGGAATGGAAGGGAAGGGAATGGAAGGGAAGGGAAGGGAAGGGAAGGAAGGGAAGGGAAGGGAAGGGAAGGGAAGGGAAGGGAAGGGCAGGGAAGGGAAGGGAAGGGAAGGGAAGGGAAGGGAAGGGAAGGGAAGGGAAGGGAAGGGAAGGGAAGGGAAGATGAGGGAGGGGAAGGGAAGGGAAGGGAAGGGAAGGGAAGGGAAGGGAAGGAAAGGGAAGGGAGAAGGGAAGGGAAGGGAAGGGAAGGGAAGGGAAGGGAAGGGAAGGGAAGGGAAGGGAAGGGAAGGAAGGGAAGGGAACAGAGGGGAAGGGAAATAAGAGAGGGTGCAGGAAGGGAAGGTGCGGGAAGGGAAGGTGCGGGAAGGGAAGGTGCGGGAAGGGAAGGGAAGGGAAGGGAATGGAAGGGAAGGGAAGGGAAAGGAAGGAAGGGAAGGAAAGGGAAGCTGCGGGAAGGAAGGGAAGGTGCAGGAAGGGAAGGGAAGGGAAGGGAAGGGAAGGGAAGGGAAGGGAATGGAAGGGAAGGGAAGGGAAGGGAAGGGATGGAAGGGAAGGCAAGGGAAGGGAAGGGAAGGGAAGGGAAGGGAAGGGAAGGGAAGGGAGGGAAGTGAAGGGAAGGGAAGGAAGGGAAGGGAAGGGAAGAGAAGGGAAGGGAAGGGAAGGGAAAGGAAGGAAACGGAAGGGAAGGGAAGGGAAGGGGAAGGGAAGGTGCGGGAAGGGAAGGGAAGGGAAGGGAAGGGAAGGGAAGGGAAGGGAAGGGAAGGGAAGGGCAGGGAAGGGAAGGGAAGGGAAGGGAAGGGAAGGGAAGGTGCGGGAAGGGAAGGTGCGGAAGGGAAGGGAAGGGAAGGGAAGGGAAGGGGAAGGGAAGGGAAGGGAAGGGAAGGGAAGGGAAGGGAAGGGAAGGGAAGATGCGGGAAGCGAAGGAAACATGCTGGAAGGGAAGGGAAGGTGAGGGAAGGGATGGGATGGGAAGGGAAGGGAAGGGAAGGTGTGGGAAAGGAAGGTGCGGGAAGGGAAGGTGCGGGTAGGGAAGGGAAGGTGCGGGAAAGGAAGGTGCGGGAAGGTACGGGAGGGAAGGTGCGGGAAGGAAAGGGTAGGGAAGGTGCGGGAAGGAAAGTGAAGGTGCGGGAAGGGAAGGTGCGGGAAGGGAAGGTGCGGGAAGGGAAGGTGCGGGAAGGGAAGGTGCGTATATGGAAGGGAAGGGAAGGTGCGGGAAGGGAAGATGCGGTAAGTGAAGGAAGGGAAGGTGCGGGAAGGGAATGGAAGGTGCAGGAAGGGAAGGTGCGGAAGGAAGGTGCGGGAAGGTGCGGGAAGGTGCGGGAAGGTGCGGGAAGTTGCGGGAAGGGAAGGGAAGGGAAGCGAAGGGAAGGGAAGGGAAGGGAAGGGAAGCGAAGGGAATGGAAGGTGTGTTAAGGGAAGGGAAGGGAAGGTGCGGGAAGGGAAGAGAAGGTGCGGGAAGGGAAGGGAAGGGAAGGTGCGGAAAGGTAAGGTGCGTGAATGGAAGGGAAGGGAAGGTGCGTGATGGGAAGGTGCGGGAAGGGAAGGGAAGTTGCGGGAAGGGAAGGGAAAGTGCAGGAAGGGAAGGTGCGGGAAGGGAAGGTGCTGGAAGGGAAGGGAAGGTGTGGGAAGGAAGGTGTGGGAAGGGAAGGGAAGGGAAGGAAGGGAAGGGAAGGGAAGGGAAGGGAAGGGAAGGGAAGGGAAGGGAAGGGAAGGGAAGGGAAGGGAAGGGAAAGGAACAGAGGGAAAGGGAAAAGAAGAGAGGGTGCAGGAAGGGAAGGTGCGGGAAGGGAAGGTGTGGGAAGGGGAAGGTGCGGGAAGGGAAGGGAAGGGAATGGAAGGGAAGGGAAGGGAAAAGAAGGGAATGGAAGGAAAGGGAAGGGAAGGGAAGGGAAGGGAAGGGAAGGTACAAGAATTGAAGAGAAGTGCAGGAATGTGCGGGAAGGTGCGGAAGGTGCGGGAAGGGAATGTGCGGGAAGGGAAGGTGCGGGAAGGTGCGGGAAGGTGCGGGAAGGTACGGGAAGGTGCGGGAATTGAAGGGAAGGGATGGGAAGGGAAGGGAAGGGAAGGGAAGGGGAGGGAAGGGAAGGGAAGGGAAGGTGCGGGAAGGAAAGGGAATGTGAGTGAAGGAAGGGAAGGGAAGGTGCGGTAAGGGAAGGGAAGGGAAGGGAAGGTGCGGTAAGGGAAGGGAAGGTGCGGGAAGGGAAGGTGCGGGAATGGAAGGTGCCGCATGGTGCGGGAAGGGAAGCTGCGGGAAGGGAAGGGAAGGGAAGGGAAGGGAAGGTGCGGGAAGGAAAGGGAAGGTGCGGGAAGGGAAGGGAAGGGAGGGAAGGAAGGGAAGGGAAGGGAAGGAAGGGAAGGAAGGGAAGGAGGGAAGGGAAGGGAAGGAAGGGAAGGGAAGGGAAGGGAAGCGAAGGGAAGGGAAGGGAAGGATGGGAAGGGAAGGGAAGGGAAGGGAGGGAAGGGAGGGAAGGGAAGGTGTGTTAAGGAAGGGAAGGGAAGGTGTGGGAAGGGAAGAGAAGGTGCGGGAAGGGAAGGGAAGGGAAGGTGCGGAAAGGTTAAGGTGCGTGAATGGAAGGGAAGGGAAGGTGCGGGATGGGAAGGTGCGGGAAGGTAAGGGAAGGTGCGGGAAGGTGCGGGAAGGTGCGGGAAGGTGCGGGAAGGGAAGGGAAGGGAAGGGAATGGAAGGGAAGGGAAGGGAAGGGAAGGGAAGGGAAGGAAGGGAAGGGAAGGGAAGGGAAGGGAAGGGAAGGGAAGGGAAGGGAAGGGAAGGTGCGGTAAGGGAAGGGAAGGTGCGGGAAGGGAAGGGAAGGGAAGGGACGGTGCTGGAAAAGAAGGTGCTGGAAGGGAAGGTGCGGGTAGGGAAGGGAAGGTGCGGGAAGTTAAGGTGCCGCAAGGTGCGGGAAGGGAAGCTGCGGGAAGGGAAGGGAAGGGAAGGGAAGGTGCGGGAAGGAAAGGGAAGGTGCGGGAAGGGAAGGGAAGGTGTGGGAATGAAGGAAAGGGAAGGTGCGGGAAGGGAAGGTGCGGGAAGGGAAGGGAAGGAAAGGGATGGGAAGGGAAGGGAAGGGAAGGGAAGGGAAGGGAAGGGAAGGGAAGGGAAGGGAAGATGAGGGAGGAGAAGGGAAGGGAAGGGAGGGGAAGGGAAGGGAAGGGAAGGGAAGGGAAGGGAAGGGAAGGGAAGGGAAGGGAATGGAAGGGAAGGGAAGGGAAGGGAAGCGAAGGGAAGGTGCGGGAAGGGAAGGGAAGGTGAGGGAAGGGACGGGATCGGAAGGGAAGGGAAGGGAAGGTACAAGAATGGAAGAGAAGGTGCAGGAATGTGCGGGAAGGTGTTGGAAGGGAATGTGCGGGAAGGGAAGGTGCGGGAAGGTGTCGGAAGGTGCGAGAGGTGCGGGAAGGTGCGGGAAAGGAAGTGAAGGCAGGGGAAGGGAAGGGAATGGAAGGGAAGGGAAGGGAAGGGAAGGGAAGGGAAAGGAACAGAGGGGAAGGGAAAAGAAGTGAGGGTGCATGAAGGGAAGGTGCGGTAAGGGAAGGGAAGGGCAGGGAATGGAAGGGAAGGGAAGGGAAAGGAAGGGAAGGGAAGGAAAGGGAAGGTGCGGGAAGGGAAGGTGCGGTAAGGGAAGGTGCCGGAAGGTGCGGGAAGGTGCGGGAAGGTGCGGGAAGTTGCGGGAAGGGAAGGGAAGGGAAGTGAAGGGAAGGGAAGGGAAGGGAAGCGAAGGGAAGGGAAGGTGTGTTAAGGGAAGGGAAGGGAAGGTGCGGGAAGGGAAGAGAAGGTGCGGGAAGGGAAGGGAAGGGAAGGTGCGGAAAGGTAAGGTGCGTGAATGGAAGGGAAGGGAAGGTGCGTGATGGGAAGGTGCGGGAAGGGAAGGGAAGTTGCGGGAAGGGAAGGGAAAGTGCAGGAAGGGAAGGTGCGGGAAGGGAAGGTGCTGGAAGGGAAGGGAAGGTGTGGGAAGGGAAGGTGTGGGAAGGGAAGGGAAGGGAAGGGAAGGGAAGGGAAGGGAAGGGAAGGGAAGGGAAGGGAAGGGAAGGGAAGGGAAAGGAACAGAGGGAAAGGGAAAAGAAGAGAGGGTGCAGGAAGGGAAGGTGCGGGAAGGGAAGGTGTGGGAAGGGAAGGTGCGGGAAGGGAAGGGAAGGGAATGGAAGGGAAGGGAAGGGAAAAGAAGGGAATGGAAGGAAAGGGAAGGGAAGGGAAGGGAAGGGAAGGTACAAGAATTGAAGAGAAGGTGCAGGAATGTGCGGGAAGATGCGGGAAGGTGCGGGAAGGGAATGTGCGGGAAGGGAAGGTGCGGGAAGGTGCGGGAAGGTGCGGGAAGGTACGGGAAGGTGCGGGAATTGAAGGGAAGGGATGGGAAGGGAAGGGAAGGGAAGGGAAGGGGAGGGAAGGGAAGGGAAGGGAAAGTGTGGGAAGGAAAGTGAATGTGAGTGAAGGGAAGGGAAGGGAAGGTGCGGTAAGGGAAGGGAAGGGAAGGGAAGGTGCGGTAAGGGAAGGGAAGGTGCGGGAAGGGAAGGTACGGGAATGGAAGGTGCCGCATGGTGCGGGAAGGGAAGCTGCGGGAAGGGAAGGGAAGGGAAGGGAAGGTGCGGGAAGGTGCGGGAAGGTGCGGGAAGGTGCGGGAAGGGAAGGGAAGGGAAGGGAAGGGAAGGGAAGGGAAGGGAAGGGAAGGGAAGGGAAGGGAGGAAGGGAAGGGAAGGGAAGGGAAGGGAAGGGAAGCGAAGGGAAGGGAAGGGAAGGGATGGGAAGGGAAGGGAAGGGAAGGGAGGGAAGGGAGGGAAGGGAAGGTGTGTTAAGGGAAGGGAAGGGAAGGTGTGGGAAGGGAAGAGAAGGTGCGGGAAGGGAAGGGAAGGGAAGGTGCGGAAAGGTAAGGTGCGTGAATGGAAGGGAAGGGAAGGTGCGGGATGGGAAGGTGCGGGAAGGTAAGGGAAGGTGCGGGAAGGTGCGGGAAGGTGCGGGAAGGTGCGGGAAGGTGCGGGAAGGGAAGGGAAGGGAAAAGAAGGGAAGGGAAGGGAAGGGAAGGGAAGGGAAGGGAAGGGAAGGGAAGGGAAGGGAAGGGAAGGGAAGGGAAGGTGCGGGAAGGGTAGGGAAGGGAAGGGAAGGTGCGGTAAGGGAAGGGAAGGTGCGGGAAGGGAAGGGAAGGGAAGGGACGGTGCTGGAAAAGAAGGTGCTGGAAGGGAAGGTGCGGGTAGGGAAGGGAAGGTGCGGGAAGTTAAGGTGCCGCAAGGTGCGGGAAGGGAAGCTGCGGGAAGGGAAGGGAAGGGAAGTGAAGGTGCGGGAAGGAAAGGGAAGGTGCGGGAAGGGAAGGTGCGGGAAGGGAAGGGAAGGAAAGGGATGGGAAGGGAAGGGAAGGGATGGGAAGGGAAGGGAAGGGAAGGGAAGGGAAGGGAAGGGAAGGGAAGGGAAGGGAAGGGAAGATGAGGGAGGAGAAGGGAAGGGAAGGGAGGGGAAGGGAAGGGAAGGGAAGGGAAGGAAGGGAAGGGAATGGAAGGGAAGGGAAGGGAAGGGAAGCGAAGGGAAGGTGCGGGAAGGGAAGGGAAGGTGAGGGAAGGGACGGGATCGGAAGGGAAGGGAAGGGAAGGTACAAGAATGGAAGAGAAGGTGCAGGAATGTGCGGGAAGGTGTCGGAAGGTGCGAGAGGTGCGGGAAGGTGCGGGAAAGGAAGTGAAGGCAGGGGAAGGGAAGGGAATGGAAGGGAAGGGAAGGGAAGGGAAGGGAAGGGAAAGGAACAGAGGGGAAGGGAAAAGAAGAGAGGGTGCATGAAGGGAAGGTGCGGTAAGGGAAGGGAAGGGCAGGGAATGGAAGGGAAGGGAAGGGAAAGGAAGGGAAGGGAAGGAAGGGAAGGTGCGGGAAGGGAAGGTGCGGGAAGGGAAGGTGCGGGAAGGTGCGGGAAGGTGCGGGAAGGTGCGGGAAGGGAAGGGAAGGGAAGGGAAGGGAAGGGAAGGGAAGGGAAGGGAAGGGAAGGGAAGGGAAGGGAAGGGAAGGGAAGGGAAGGGAAGGGAAGGGAATTGAAAGGAAGGGAAGGGATGGAAAGGGATGGGAAGGGAAGGTACAAGAATGGAAGAGAAGGTGAAGGAATGTGCGGGAATGTGCGGGAAGGGAATGTGTGGGAAGGGAAGGTGAGAGAAGGTGCCGGAAGGTGCGGGAAGGTACGGGAAGGTGCGGGCATTGAAGGGAAGGGAAGGGAACGGAAGGGAAGGGAAGGAAGGAAGGGAATGGAAGGGAAGGGAAGGGAAGGGAAGGGAAGGGAAGGGAAGGGACGGGAAGGGAAGGTAAGGGAAGGGAAGGGAAGGGAAGGGAAGCGATGGAAGGCAAGGGAAGGGAAGGGAAGGGCAGGGAAGGGAAGGGAAGGAAGGGAAGGGAAGGGAAGGGAAGGGAAGATGAGGGAGGGGAAGGGAAGGGGAAGGGAAGGGAAGGGTAGGGAAGGGAAGGGAAGGGAAGGGAAGGGAAGGGAAGGGAAGGGAAGGGAAGGGAAGGGAAGGGAAGGGAAGGGAAGGGAAGGGAACAGAGGGGAAGGGGAAAAGAAGAGAGGGTGCAGGAAGGGAAGGTGCGGGAAGGGAAGGTGCGGGAAGGGAAGGTGCGGGAAGGGAAGGGAAGGGAAGGGAATGGAAGGGAAGGGAAGGGAAAGGAAGGGAAGGGAAGGAAAGGGAAGCTGCGGGAAGGGAAGGGAAGGTGCAGGAAGGGAAGGGAAGGGAATGGAAGGGAAGGGAAGGGAAGGGAAGGGAAGGGAAGGGAAGGGAAGGGAAGGGAAGGGAAGGGAAGGGAAGGGAAGGGAAAGGAAGGGAAGGGAAGATGAGGGAAGGTGCGGGAAGGGAAGGGAAGGTGCGGGAAGGGACGGGATGGAAAGGGAAGGGAAGGGAAGGGAAGGGAATGGACGGTGCGGGAAGGGAAGTTGCGGGAAGGGAAGGAAAGAGAAGGTGCGGGAAGGGAAGGGAAGGGAAGGGAAGGGATGGGAAGGGAAGGGAAGGGAAGGGAAGGGAAGGTGTGGGAAGGGAAGGTGAGGGAAGGGAAGGTGCAGGTAGGAAAGGGAAGGTGCGGGAATGGAAGGTGCGGGAAGGGGAGGGAAGGTGCGGGAAGGGAAGGGAAGGGAAGGTGCGGGAAGGGAAGTTAAGGTGCTGAAGGGAAGGGAAGGGGGAATGTGCGGGAAGTGAAGAGAAGGGAAGGAAGGCAAGGGAAGGGAAGGGAAGGGAAGGGAAGGGAAGGGAAGGGAAGGGAAAGGAAGGGAAGGGAAGGGAAGGGAAGGGAAGGGAAGGGAAGGGAAGGGAAGGGAAGGTGCGGGAAGGGAAGGTGCGGGAAGGGAAGGGAAGGGAAGGGAAGGTGCGGGAAGGGAAGGGAAGGGAAGGGAAGGGAAGGGAAGGGAAGGGAAGGGAAGGGAAGGGAAGGGAAGGGAAAGGAACAGAGGGGAAGGGAAAAGACGAGAGGGTGCAGGAAGGGAACGTGCGGGAAGGGAAGGTGCGGTAAGGGAAGGTGCGGGAAGGGAAGGTGCGGGAAGGGAAGGGAAGGTGTGGGAAGGGAAGGTGCGGGAAGGGAAGGTGCGGGAAGGGAAGGTGCGGGAAGGGAATGTGCGAGAAGGGAAGGGAAGGGAAAGGAAGGGAAGGGAAGGAAACGGAAGGGAAGGGAGGGGAAGGTACAAGAATGGAAGAGAAGGTGCAGGAATGTGCCGAAAAGTGCGGGAAGGGAAGTTGCGGGAAGGGAAGGTGCGGGAAGGTACGGGAAGGTGCGGGAATTGAAGGGAAGGGAAGGGAATGGAAGGGAAGAGAAGGGAAGGAAGGGAAGGGAAGGGAAGGGAAGGGAAGGGAAGGGAAGGGAAGGGAAGGGAAGGGAAGGGAAGGGAAGGGAAGGGAAGGGAAGGGAAGGGAAGGGATGGAAGGGAAGGGAAGGGAAGGGAAGGGAAGGGAAGGGAAGGGAAGGGAAGGGAAGGGAAGGGAAGGGAAGGGAAGCGAAGGTGTGGGAAGGGAAGGGAAGGTGCAGGAAGGGAAGGGAATGTGCGGGAAGGGAAGGTGCGGGTAGGGAAGGGAAGGTGCGGGAAGGGAAGGTGCGGGAAGGTGCGGGAAGTGAAGCTGCGGGAAGGGAAGGGAAGGTGCTGGAAGGAAGGGAAGGGAAGGGAAGGGAAGGGAAGGGAAGTGAAGGGAAGGGAAGGGAAGGGAAGGGAAGGGAAGGGAAGGGAAGGGAAGGGAAGGGAAGGGAAGGGAAGGGAAGGGAAGGGAAGGGAAGGGAAGGGAAGGGAAGGGAAGAGAAGGGAAGGGGAGGGAAGGGAAATGGAGGGAAGGGAAGGAAACCGAAGGGAAGGTGCGGGAAGGGAAGGGAAGGTGCGGGAAGGGAAGGGAAGGTGCGGGAAGGGAAGGGAAGGGAAGGGAAGGGAACGTGCGTTAAGGGAATGGAAGGGAAGGGAAGGGAAGGGAAGGGAAGGGAAGGGACAGAAAGGGACCGTGCGGGAAGGGAAGGTGTGGGAAGGGAAGGTGATGGAAGGGAAGGTGCGGGAACGTGCGGGAAGGTGCGAGAAGGGAAGGGAAGGTGCGGGAAGGGAAGGGAAGGGAAGGGAAGGGAAGGGAAGGGAAGGGAAGGGAAGGGAAGGGAAGGGAAGGGAAGGGAAGGGAAGAGAAGGTGTGGGAAGGGAAGGGAAGGTGCGGGAAGGGAAGGGAAGGTGCGGGAAGGTGCGGGAAGGTGCGGGAAGGGAATGTGCGGGAAGGGAAGGGAAGGTGCGGGAAGGGACGGGAAGGGAAGGGAAGGTGCGGGAAGATGCGGGAAGGGAAGGGATCGAAGGGAATGGAAGGGAAGGGAAGGGGAGGGAAGGGAAGGGAAGGGAAGTGAAGGGAAAGGAAGGGAAGGGAAGGGAAGGGAAGGGAAGGGAAGGGAAGGGAAGGGAAGGAAGGGAAGGGAAGGGAAGGGAAGGGAAGGGAAGGGAAGGGAAGGGAAGGGAAGGTACAAGAAGGGAAGAGAAGGTGCGGGAATGTGCGGGAAGGTGCGGGAAGGGAAGGTGAGGGAAGGGAAGTTGCGGGAAGGTGCGGGAAGGTGCGGGAATTGAAGGGAAGGGAAGGGAAGGGAAGGGAAGGGAAGGGAAGGGAAGGGAAGGGAAGGGAAGGGAAGGGAAGGTTAGGGAAGGGAAGGTGCAGGAAGGGAAGGGAAGGGAAGGGAAT
The DNA here is from genome assembly GCF_036013445.1 of Caloenas nicobarica. NCBI lineage: Eukaryota > Metazoa > Chordata > Aves > Columbiformes > Columbidae > Caloenas > Caloenas nicobarica. Next base: position 22,107 of record NW_027017089.1, read on the forward strand.
GTGCGGGAATGGAAGGGAAGGTGCGGGAATGGAAGGTGCGGGAAGAGAAGGGAAGGGAAGGGAAGGGAAGGGAAGAGAAGGGAAGGGAAGGGAAGGGAAAGGAAGGGAAGGGAAGGGAAGGAAAAGAAAGGGAAGGGAAGGGAAGGGAATGTACAATAAGTGAAGAGAAGGTGCGGGAATGTGCGGGAAGGTGCGGGAAGGGAAGGTGCGGTAAAGGAAGTTGCGGGAAGTTGCGGGAAGGTGCGGGAATTGAAGGGAAGGGAAGGGAAGGGAAGGGAAGGGAAGGGAAGGGAAGGGAAGGGAAGGGAAGGGAAGGGAAGGGAAGGGAAGGAGGAATGTGCGGAAGGGAAGGGAAGGGAAGGGAAGGGAATGGAAGGGAAGGGAAGGGAAGGGAAGGGAAGGGAAGGGAAGGGAAGGAAGGGAAGGGAAGGGAAGGGAAGGGAAGGGAAGGGAAGGGAAGGGAAATGAAGGGAAGGGAAGGAAAGCGTAAAAGAAGGAAGGGAAGGGAAGGTGCGGGAAGGGAAGGTGCAGAAAGGGAAGGTAAGGGAAGGTGCGGGAATGGAAGGTGCGGGAAGGGAAGGGAAGGGAAGGGAAGGGAAGGGAAAGGAAGGGAAGGGAAGGAAAGGGAAGGGAACGAAGGGAAGGGAAGGTACAAGAAGGGAAGAGAAGGTGTGGGAATGTGCGGGAAGGTGCGGGAAGGGAAGGTGCGGGAAGGGAAGTTGCGGGAAGTTGCGGGAAGGTGCGGGAATTGAAGGGAAGGGAAGGGAAGGGAAGGGAAGGAAGGGAAGGGAAGGGAAGGGAAGGGAAGGGAAGGGAAGGGAAGGGAAGGGAAGGGAAGGGAAGGGAAGGGAAGGGAAGGGAAGGGAAGGGAAGGGAAGGGAAGGGAAGGGAAGATGCGGGAAGCGAAGGGAAAGTGCGGGAAGGGAAGGAAAGATGAGGGAAGGGAAGGGATGGGAAGGGAACGTAAGGGAAGGGAAGTGAAGGGAAGGGAAGGGAAGGGAAGGGAAGGGAAGGGAAGGGAAGGGAAGGGAAGGGAAGGGAAGGAAAGGGAAGGGAAGGGAAGGGAAGGGAAGGGAAGGGAAGGGAAGGGAAGGGAAGGGAAGGGAAGGGGAGGGAAGGCAAGGAAAGGGAAGGGAAGGGAAGGAAGGGAAGGGAAGGGAAGGGAAAGGAAGGGAAGGGAAGGGAAGGGAAGGGAAGGGAAGGGAAACTAAGGGAAGGGAAGGGAAGGTGTGGGAAGGGAAAGTGCTGGAAGGGAAGGTGCGGGAAGATGCGGGAAGCGAAGGGAAGGTGCGGGAAGGGAAGGGAAGTTAGAGGGAAGGGAGGGATGGGAAGGGAATGGAAGGAAAAGGAAGATGTGGGAAGGGAAGGGAAGGTGCAGGAAGGGAAGGGAAGGTGCGGGAAGGGAAGGTGCAAAAGGGAAGGTGCAAGTAGGGAAGGGAAAGTGCGGGAAGGGAAGGTGCGGGAAGGTGCGGGAAGGGGAGGAAGGGCGGGAAGGGAAGGGGAGAAGTGAAGGGAAGGAAGGGAAGGGAAGGGAAGGGAAGGGAAGGAAGGAAGGGAAGGAAGGGAAGGGAAGGGAAGGGAAGGAAGGGAAGGGAAGGAAGGGAAGGGAAGGGAAGGGAAGGGAAGGGAAGGAAGGAAGGGAAGGGAAGGGAAGGGAAGGGAAGGGAAGGGAAAGGAAGTGACGGTGCGGGAAGGGAAGGTGTGGGAAGGGAAGGTGCTGGAAGGGAAGGTGCGGGAAGGGAAGGGAAGGGAAGGTGCGGGAAGGGAATGTGCGGGAAGGGAAGGGAAGGTGCGGGAAGGGAAGGAAAGGGAAGGTGTGGGAATGGAAGGTGCGGGAAGGGAAGGGAAGGGAAGGGAAGGGAAGGGAAGGGAAGGGAAGGGAAAGGAAGGGAAGGGAAGGGAAGGGAAGGGAAGGGAAGGGAAGGGAAAGGAAGGGAAGGGAAGGAAAGGGAAGGGAACGAAGGGAAGGGAAGGTACAAGAAGGGAAGAGAAGGTGTGGGAATGTGCGGGAAGGTGCGGGAACGGAAGGTGCGGGAAGGGAAGTTGCGGGAAGTTGCGGGAAGGTGCGGGAATTGAAGGGAAGGTGAGGGAAGGGAAGATGCGGGAAGTTGCAGGAAGGTGCGGCAATTGAAGGGAAGGGAAGGGAAGGGAAGGGAAGGGGAGGGAAGGGAAGGGAAGGTAAGGGAAGGGAAGGGAAGGGAAGGGAAGGGAAGGGAAGGGAAGGGAAGGGAAGGGAAGGGAAGGGAAGGGAAGGGAAGGTTAGGGAAGGGAAGGTGCAGGAAGGGAAGGGAAGGGAAGGGAATGTGCGGGAATGGAAGGGAAGGTGCGGGAAGGGAAGGTGCGGGAAGAGAAGGGAAGGGAAGGGAAGGGATGGGAAGAGAAGGGAAGGGAAGGGAAGGGAAAGGAAGGGAAGGGAAGGAAAAGAAAGGGAAGGGAAGGGAAGGGAATGTACAATAAGGGAAGAGAAGGTGCGGGAATGTGCGGGAAGGTGCGGGAAGGGAAGGTGCGGTAAAGGAAGTTGCGGGAAGTTGCGGGAAGGTGCGGGAATTGAAGGGAAGGGAAGGGAAGGGAAGGGAAGGGAAGGGAAGGGAAGGGAAGGGAAGGGAAGGGAAGGGAAATGAAGGGAAGGGAAGGAAAGGGTAAAAGAAGGGAAGGGAAGGGAACGTGCGGGAAGGGAAGGTGCAGAAAGGGAAGGTAAGGGAAGGTGCGGGAATGGAAGGTGCGGGAAGGGAAGGGAAGGGAAGGGAAGGGAAGGAAGGGAAGGGAAGGAAAGGGAAGGGAACGAAGGGAAGGGAAGGTACAAGAAGGGAAGAGAAGGTGTGGGAATGTGCGGGAAGGTGCGGGAAGGGAAGGTGCGGGAAGGGAAGTTGGGGGAAGTTGCGGGAAGGTGCGGGAATTGAAGGGAAGGGAAGGGAAGGGAAGGGAAGGGAAGGGAAGGGAAGGGAAGGTGCAGGAAGGGAAGGGAAGGGAAGGGAAGGGAATGTGCGGGAAGGGAAGGGAAGGTTAGGGAAGGGAAGGGAAGGGAACTGAAGGGGAGGGAAGGGAAGGGAAGGTGAGGGAAGGGACGGGATGGGAAGGGAAGGATGGGAAGGAAGGGAAGGGAAGGGAAGGGAAGGGAAGGGAAGGGAAGGAAGGGAAGGGAAGGGAAGGGAAAGGAAGGAAGGGAAGGTGCGGGGAAGGGAAAGAAAGGGAAGGTGCGGGAAGGGAAGGTGCGGGAAGGGAAGGGAAGGGAAGGGAAGGGAAGGGAAGGGAAGGGAGGGGAAGGGAAGTGAAGGGAAGGGAAGGGAAGGTGCAGGAAGCAAGTGCGGGAAGGGAATGTGCGGGAAGGGAAGGTGCGGGAAGGGAAGGTGCAGGAAGGGAAGGTGCGGGAAGGGAATGTGCGGAAAGGGAAGGGAAGGGAAGGGAAGGGAAGGGAAGGGAAGGGAGGAAGGGAAGGGAAGGGAAGGGAAGGGAAGGGAAGGGAAGGGAAGGGAAGGGAAGGGAAGGGACGGTACAAAAAGGGAAGAGAAGGTGCGGGAATGTGCGGGAAGGTGCGGGAAGGGAATGTGCGGGAAGGGAAGGAAGGGAAGGGAAGGGAAGGGAAGGGAAGGGAAGGGAAGGGAAGGAAGGGAAGGGAAGGGAAGATGCGGGAAGCGAAGGGAAAGTGCGGGAAGGGAAGGAAAGATGAGGGAAGGGAAGGGATGGGAAGGGAACGTAAGGGAAGGGAAGTGAAGGGAAGGAAAGGGAAGGGAAGAGAAGGGATGGGAAGGGAAGGGAAGGGAAGGGAAGGAGGGAAGGGAAGGGAAGGGAAGGGAAGGAAGGGAAGGGAAGGAAGGAAGGGAAGGGAAGGGAAGGGGAGGGAAGGCAAGGAAAGGGAACGGAAGGGAAGGGAAGGGAAGGGAAGGGAAGGAAGGGAAGGAAGGGAAGGGAAGGGAAGGAAGGGAAGGGAAGGGAAGGTGAAGGAAGGGAAGGTGCGGGAAGGGGAAGGAGCAGGAAGGTGCGGGAAGGTGGCGGGAAGGTGCGGGAAGTTGCGGGAAGGGAAGGGAAGGGAAGGGAAGGGAAGGGAAGGGAAGGGAAGGGAAGGGAAGGGAAGGGAAGGGAAGGGAAGCGAAGGGAAGGGAAGGGAAGGGATGGGAAGGGAAGGGAATGGAAGGGAGGGAAGGGAAGGGAAGGGAAGGGAAGGTGTGTTAAGGGAAGGGAAGGGAAGTTGCGGAAAGGTAAGGTGCGTGAATATAAAGGAAGGGAAGGTGCGGGATGGGAAGGTGCGGGAAGGGAAGGGAAGGTGCGGGAAGGGAAGGGAAGGTGCAGGAGGGAAGGTGCGGGTAGGGAAGGGAACGTGCGGGAAGGTGCGGGAAGGTGCGGGAAGGGAAGGGAAGGGAAGGGAAGGGAAGTGAAGGGAAGGGAAGGGAAGGGAAGGGAAGGGAAGGGAAGGGAAGGGAAGGAAGGGAAGGGAAGGGAAGGGAAGGGAAGGGAAGGGAAGGGAAGGGAAGGGAAGGAAGGGAAGGGGAGGGAAGGCAAGGAAAGGGAACGGAAGGGAAGGGAAGGGAAGGGAAGGGAAAGGAAGGAAGGGAAGGGAAGGGAAGGGAAGGGAAGGGAAGGGAAGGGAAGGGAAGGAAGGGAAGGGAAGGGAATGTGCAGGAAGGGAAGGTGCGGGAAGGGAAGGTGCAGGAAGGTGCGGGAAGGTGCGGGAAGGTGCGGGAAGTTGCGGGAAGGGAAGGGAAGGGAAGGGAAGGGAAGGGAAGGGGAAGGGAAGGGAAGGGAAGGGAAGGGAAGGGAAGGGAAGGGAAGGGAAGCGAAGGGAAGGGAAGGGAAGGGATGGGAAGGGAAGGGAAGGGAAGGGAGGGAAGGGAAGGGAAGGGAAGGGAAGGTGTGTTAAGGGAAGGGAAGGGAAGTTGCGGAAAGGTAAGGTGCGTGAATATAAAGGAAGGGAAGGTGCGGGATGGGAAGGTGCGGAAGGGTAAGGTGCGTGAATATAAAGGAAGGGAAGGTGCGGGATGGGAAGGTGCGGGAAGGGAAGGGAAGGTGCGGGAAGGGAAGGGAAGGTGCAGGAAGGGAAGGTGCGGGTAGGGAAGGGAACGTGCGGGAAGGTGCGGGAAGGTGCGGGAAGGGAAGGGAAGGGAAGGGAAGGGAAGTGAAGGGAAGGGAAGGGAAGGGAAGGGAAGGGAAGGGAAGGGAAGGGAAGGGAAGGGAAAGGAACAGAGGGAAAGGGAAAAGAAGAGAGGGTGCAGGAAGGGAAGGTGCGGGAAGGGAAGGGAAGGGAAGGGAAGGGAATGGAAGGGAAGGGAAGGGAAAGGAAGGAAGGGAAGGAAAGGGAAGGGAAGGGAAGGGAAGGGAAGGTACAAGAATGGAAGAGAAGGTGCAGGAATATGCGGGAAGGTGCGGGAAGGGAATGTGCGGGAAGGGAAGGTGCGGGAAGTTGCCGGAAGGTGCGGGAAGGTACAGGAAGGTGCGGGAATTGAGGGGAAGCGATGGGAAGGGAAGGGAAGGGAAGGGAAGGGAAGGGAAGGGAAGGGGAGGAAAGGGAAGGGAAGGGAAGGTGCGGGAAGGAAAGGGAATGTGAGGGAAGGGAAGGGAAGGGAAGGTGCGGTAAGGGAAGGGAAGGTGCGGGAAGGGAAGGGAAGGGAAGGGACGGTGCTGGAAAAGAAGGTGCTGGAAGGGAAGGTGCAGGAAGTTAAGGTGCCGCAAGGTGCGGGAAGGGAAGCTGCGGGAAGGGAAGGGAAGGGAAGGGAAGGTGCGGGAAGGAAAGGGAAGGTGCGGGAAGGGAAGGGAAGGTGTGGGAAGGGAAGGAAAGGGAAGGTGCGGGAAGGGAAGGTGCGGGAAGGGAAGGGAATGAAAGGGATGGGAAGGGAAGGGAAGGGATGGGAAGGGAAGGTAAGGGAAGGGAAGGGAAGGGAAGGGAAGGGAAGGGAAGGGAAGGGAAGGGAAGGGAAGGGAAGGGAAGGGAAGGGAAGGGAAGGGAAGATGAGGGATGAGAAGGGAAGGGAAGGGAGGGGAAGGGAAGGGAAGGGAAGGGAAGGGAAGGGAAGGGAAGGGAAGGGAAGGGAAGGGAAGCGAAGGGAAGGTGCGGGAAGGGAAGGGAAGGTGAGGGAAGGGACGGGATCGGAAGGGAAGGGAAGGGAAGGTACAAGAATGGAAGAGAAGGTGCAGGAATGTGCGGGAAGGTGTGGGAAGGGAATGTGCGGGAAGGGAAGGTGCGGGAAGGTGTCGGAAGGTGCGAGAGGTGCGGGAAGGTGCGGGAAGGGAAGTGAAGGGAGGGGAAGGGAAGGGAAGGGAAGGGAATGGAAGAGAAGGGAAGGGAAGGGAAGGGAAGGGAAGGGAAGGGAAGGGAAGGGAAGGGAAGGGAAGGGAAGGGAAAGGAAAAGAGGGGAAGGGAAAAGAAGAGAGGGTGCATGAAGGGAAGGTGCGGGAAGGGAAGGTGCGGGAAGGGAAGGTGCGGTAAGGGAAGGGAAGGGCAGGGAATGGAAGGGAAGGGAAGGGAAAGGAAGGGAAGGGAAGGAAAGAGAAGGTGCGGGAAGGGAAGGTGCGGGAAGGGAAGGTGCGGAAAGGTGCGGAAGGTGCGGGATGGGAAGGGAAGGGAAGGGAAGGGAAGGGAAGGGAAGGGAAGGGAAGGGAAGGGAAGGGAAGGGAAGGGAAGGGAAGGGAAGGGAATTGAAAGGAAGGGAAGGGATGGAAAGGGAAGGGAAGGGAAGGTACAAGAATGAAGAGAAGGTGAAGGAATGTGCGGGAAGGAGCGGGAAGGGAATGTGCGGGAAGGGAAGGTGAGGGAAGGTGCCGGAAGGTGCGGGAAGGTACGGGAAGGTGCGGGCATTGAAGGGAAGGGAAGGGAACGGAAGGGAAGGGAATGGAAGGGAAGGGAATGGAAGGGAAGGGAAGGGAAGGGAAGGGAAGGGAAGGGAAGGGAAGGGAAGGGAAGGGCAGGAAGGGAAGGGAAGGGAAGGGAAGGGAAGGGAAGGGAAGGGAAGGGAAGGGAAGGGAAGGGAAGGGAAGGGAAGATGAGGGAGGGGAAGGGAAGGGAAGGGAAGGGAAGGGAAGGGAAGGGAAGGAAAGGGAAGGGAAGGGAAGGGAAGGGAAGGGAAGGGAAGGGAAGGGAAGGGAAGGGAAGGGAAGGGAAGGGAAGGGAAGGGAAGGGAACAGAGGGGAAGGGAAAATAAGAGAGGGTGCAGGAAGGGAAGGTGCGGGAAGGGAAGGTGCGGGAAGGGAAGGTGCGGGAAGGGAAGGGAAGGGAAGGGAATGGAAGGGAAGGGAAGGGAAAGGAAGGGAAGGGAAGGAAAGGGAAGCTGCGGGAAGGGAAGGGAAGGTGCAGGAAGGGAAGGAAGGGAAGGGAAGGGAAGGGAAGGGAAGGGAATGGAAGGGAAGGGAAGGGAAGGGAAGGGATGGAAGGGAAGGCAAGGGAAGGGAAGGGAAGGGAAGGGAAGGGAAGGGAAGGGAAGGGAAGTGAAGGGAAGGGAAGGGAAGGGAAGGGAAGGGAAGAGAAGGGAAGGGAAGGGAAGGGAAAGGAAGGAAACGGAAGGGAAGGGAAGGGAAGGGAAGGGAAGGTGCGGGAAGGGAAGGGAAGGAAGGGGAAGGGAAGGAAGGGAAGGGAAGGGAAGGGCAGGGAAGGGAAGGGAAGGGAAGGGAAGGGAAGGGAAGGGAAGGTGCGGGAAGGGAAGGTGCGGGAAGGGAAGGGAAGGGAAGGGAAGGGAAGGGAAGGGAAGGGAAGGGAAGGGAAGGGAAGGGAAGGGAAGGGAAGGGAAGATGCGGGAAGCGAAGGAAACATGCTGGAAGGGAAGGGAAGGTGAGGGAAGGGATGGGATGGGAAGGGAAGGGAAGGGAAGGTGTGGGAAAGGAAGGTGCGGGAAGGGAAGGTGCGGGTAGGGAAGGGAAGGTGCGGGAAAGGAAGGTGCGGGAAGGTACGGGAGGGAAGGTGCGGGAAGGAAAGGGTAGGGAAGGTGCGGGAAGGAAAGTGAAGGTGCGGGAAGGGAAGGTGCGGGAAGGGAAGGTGCGGGAAGGGAAGGTGCGGGAAGGGAAGGTGCGTATATGGAAGGGAAGGGAAGGTGCGGGAAGGGAAGATGCGGTAAGTGAAGGGAAGGGAAGGTGCGGGAAGGGAATGGAAGGTGCAGGAAGGGAAGGTGCGGGAAGGGAAGGTGCGGGAAGGTGCGGGAAGGTGCGGGAAGGTGCGGGAAGTTGCGGGAAGGGAAGGGAAGGGAAGCGAAGGGAAGGGAAGGGAAGGGAAGGGAAGCGAAGGGAATGGAAGGTGTGTTAAGGGAAGGGAAGGGAAGGTGCGGGAAGGGAAGAGAAGGTGCGGGAAGGGAAGGGAAGGGAAGGTGCGGAAAGGTAAGGTGCGTGAATGGAAGGGAAGGGAAGGTGCGTGATGGGAAGGTGCGGGAAGGGAAGGGAAGTTGCGGGAAGGGAAGGGAAAGTGCAGGAAGGGAAGGTGCGGGAAGGGAAGGTGCTGGAAGGGAAGGGAAGGTGTGGGAAGGGAAGGTGTGGGAAGGGAAGGGAAGGGAAGGGAAGGGAAGGGAAGGGAAGGGAAGGGAAGGGAAGGGAAGGGAAGGGAAGGGAAGGGAAGGGAAGGGAAGGGAAGGGAAGGGAAGGGAAGGGAAAGGAACAGAGGGAAAGGGAAAAGAAGAGAGGGTGCAGGAAGGGAAGGTGCGGGAAGGGAAGGTGTGGGAAGGGAAGGTGCGGGAAGGGAAGGGAAGGGAATGGAAGGGAAGGGAAGGGAAAAGAAGGGAATGGAAGGAAAGGGAAGGGAAGGGAAGGGAAGGGAAGGGAAGGTACAAGAATTGAAGAGAAGGTGCAGGAATGTGCGGGAAGGTGCGGGAAGGTGCGGGAAGGGAATGTGCGGGAAGGGAAGGTGCGGGAAGGTGCGGGAAGGTGCGGGAAGGTACGGGAAGGTGCGCGAATTGAAGGGAAGGGATGGGAAGGGAAGGGAAGGGAAGGGAAGGGGAGGGAAGGGAAGGGAAGGGAAGGTGCGGGAAGGAAAGGGAATGTGAGTGAAGGGAAGGGAAGGGAAGGTGCGGTAAGGGAAGGGAAGGGAAGGGAAGGTGCGGTAAGGGAAGGGAAGGTGCGGGAAGGGAAGGTGCGGGAATGGAAGGTGCCGCATGGTGCGGGAAGGGAAGCTGCGGGAAGGGAAGGGAAGGGAAGGGAAGGGAAGGGAAGGTGCGGGAAGGAAAGGGAAGGTGCGGGAAGGTGCGGGAAGGGAAGGGAAGGGAAGGGAAGGGAAGGGAAGGGAAGGGAAGGGAAGGAGGGAAGGGAAGGGAAGGGAAGGGAAGGGAAGGGAAGGGAAGCGAAGGGAAGGGAAGGGAAGGGATGGGAAGGGAAGGGAAGGGAAGGGAGGGAAGGGAGGGAAGGGAAGGTGTGTTAAGGGAAGGGAAGGGAAGGTGTGGGAAGGGAAGAGAAGGTGCGGGAAGGGAAGGGAAGGGAAGGTGCGGAAAGGTAAGGTGCGTGAATGGAAGGGAAGGGAAGGTGCGGGATGGGAAGGTGCGGGAAGGTAAGGGAAGGTGCGGGAAGGTGCGGGAAGGTGCGGGAAGGTGCGGGAAGGGAAGGGAAGGGAAGGGAATGGAAGGGAAGGGAAGGGAAGGGAAGGGAAGGGAAGGGAAGGGAAGGGAAGGGAAGGGAAGGGAAGGGAAGGGAAGGGAAGGGAAGGTGCGGTAAGGGAACGGAAGGTGCGGGAAGGGAAGGGAAGGGAAGGGACGGTGCTGGAAAAGAAGGTGCTGGAAGGGAAGGTGCGGGTAGGGAAGGGAAGGTGCGGGAAGTTAAGGTGCCGCAAGGTGCGGGAAGGGAAGCTGCGGGAAGGGAAGGGAAGGGAAGGGAAGGTGCGGGAAGGAAAGGGAAGGTGCGGGAAGGGAAGGGAAGGTGTGGGAATGAAGGAAAGGGAAGGTGCGGGAAGGAAGGTGCGGGAAGGGAAGGGAAGGAAAGGGATGGGAAGGGAAGGGAAGGGAAGGGAAGGGAAGGGAAGGGAAGGGAAGGGAAGGGAAGGGAAGGGAAGGGAAGGGAAGATGAGGGAGGAGAAGGGAAGGGAAGGGAGGGGAAGGGAAGGGAAGGGAAGGGAAGGGAAGGGAAGGGAAGGGAAGGGAAGGGAATGGAAGGGAAGGGAAGGGAAGGGAAGCGAAGGGAAGGTGCGGGAAGGGAAGGGAAGGTGAGGGAAGGGACGGGATCGGAAGGGAAGGGAAGGGAAGGTACAAGAATGGAAGAGAAGGTGCAGGAATGTGCGGGAAGGTGTTGGAAGGGAATGTGCGGGAAGGGAAGGTGCGGGAAGGTGTCGGAAGGTGCGAGAGGTGCGGGAAGGTGCGGGAAAGGAAGTGAAGGCAGGGGAAGGGAAGGGAATGGAAGGGAAGGGAAGGGAAGGGAAGGGAAGGGAAAGGAACAGAGGGGAAGGGAAAAGAAGTGAGGGTGCATGAAGGGAAGGTGCGGTAAGGGAAGGGAAGGGCAGGGAATGGAAGGGAAGGGAAGGGAAAGGAAGGGAAGGGAAGGAAAGGGAAGGTGCGGGAAGGGAAGGTGCGGGAAGGGAAGGTGCCGGAAGGTGCGGGAAGGTGCGGGAAGGTGCGGGAAGTTGCGGGAAGGGAAGGGAAGGGAAGTGAAGGGAAGGGAAGGGAAGGGAAGCGAAGGGAAGGGAAGGTGTGTTAAGGGAAGGGAAGGGAAGGTGCGGGAAGGGAAGAGAAGGTGCGGGAAGGGAAGGGAAGGGAAGGTGCGGAAAGGTAAGGTGCGTGAATGGAAGGGAAGGGAAGGTGCGTGATGGGAAGGTGCGGGAAGGGAAGGGAAGTTGCGGGAAGGGAAGGGAAAGTGCAGGAAGGGAAGGTGCGGGAAGGGAAGGTGCTGGAAGGGAAGGGAAGGTGTGGGAAGGGAAGGTGTGGGAAGGGAAGGGAAGGGAAGGGAAGGGAAGGGAAGGGAAGGGAAGGGAAGGGAAGGGAAGGGAAGGGAAGGGAAAGGAACAGAGGGAAAGGGAAAAGAAGAGAGGGTGCAGGAAGGGAAGGTGCGGGAAGGGAAGGTGTGGGAAGGGAAGGTGCGGGAAGGGAAGGGAAGGGAATGGAAGGGAAGGGAAGGGAAAAGAAGGGAATGGAAGGAAAGGGAAGGGAAGGGAAGGGAAGGGAAGGTACAAGAATTGAAGAGAAGGTGCAGGAATGTGCGGGAAGATGCGGGAAGGTGCGGGAAGGGAATGTGCGGGAAGGAAGGTGCGGGAAGGTGCGGGAAGGTGCGGGAAGGTACGGGAAGGTGCGGGAATTGAAGGGAAGGGATGGGAAGGGAAGGGAAGGGAAGGGAAGGGGAGGGAAGGGAAGGGAAGGGAAAGTGTGGGAAGGAAAGTGAATGTGAGTGAAGGGAAGGGAAGGGAAGGTGCGGTAAGGGAAGGGAAGGGAAGGGAAGGTGCGGTAAGGGAAGGGAAGGTGCGGGAAGGGAAGGTACGGGAATGGAAGGTGCCGCATGGTGCGGGAAGGGAAGCTGCGGGAAGGGAAGGGAAGGGAAGGTGCGGGAAGGTGCGGGAAGGTGCGGGAAGGTGCGGGAAGGGAAGGTGCGGGAAGGGAAGGGAAGGGAAGGGAAGGGAAGGGAAGGGAAGGGAGGAAGGGAAGGGAAGGGAAGGGAAGGGAAGGGAAGCGAAGGGAAGGGAAGGGAAGGGATGGGAAGGGAAGGGAAGGGAAGGGAGGGAAGGGAGGGAAGGGAAGGTGTGTTAAGGGAAGGGAAGGGAAGGTGTGGGAAGGGAAGAGAAGGTGCGGGAAGGGAAGGGAAGGGAAGGTGCGGAAAGGTAAGGTGCGTGAATGGAAGGGAAGGGAAGGTGCGGGATGGGAAGGTGCGGGAAGGTGCGGGAAGGTGCGGGAAGGTGCGGGAAGGTGCGGGAAGGTGCGGGAAGGTGCGGGAAGGGAAGGGAAGGGAAGGGAAGGGAAGGGAAGGGAAAGGAACAGAGGGAAAGGGAAAAGAAGAGAGGGTGCAGGAAGGGAAGGTGCGGGAAGGGAAGGTGTGGGAAGGGAAGGTGCGGGAAGGGAAGGGAAGGGAATGGAAGGGAAGGGAAGGGAAAAGAAGGGAATGGAAGGAAAGGGAAGGGAAGGGAAGGGAAGGGAAGGTACAAGAATTGAAGAGAAGGTGCAGGAATGTGCGGGAAGGTGCGGGAAGGTGCGGGAAGGGAATGTGCGGGAAGGGAAGGTGCGGGAAGGTGCGGGAAGGTGCGGGAAGGTACGGGAAGATGCGGGAATTGAAGGGAAGGGATGGGAAGGGAAGGGAAGGGAAGGGAAGGGGAGGGAAGGGAAGGGAAGGGAAGGTGCGGGAAGGAAAGGGAATGTGAGTGAAGGGAAGGGAAGGGAAGGTGCGGTAAGGGAAGGGAAGGTGCGGTAAGGGAAGGGAAGGTGCGGGAAGGGAAGGTGCGGGAATGGAAGGTGCCGCATGGTGCGGGAAGGGAAGCTGCGGGAAGGGAAGGGAAGGGAAGGGAAGGGAAGGTGCGGGAAGGAAAGGGAAGGTGCGGGAAGGTGCGGGAAGGGAAGGTAAGGGAAGGGAAGGGAAGGGAAGGGAAGGGAAGGGAAGGAGGG
>NW_027017090.1:2500-25000 GCF_036013445.1 Caloenas nicobarica
AACCTTAGCTTTCATTTTCCTCCTGCACTAAAATTGCATAGGTGTGAACTCGTAAAATTAAACCATCCATCTCCCAGACACACGCTTCGAACTTGACTACGGTGGGTTTCTGTTTGTCTTACACCAACGGACTTGCACATTTGTGAGTAAACATTCATTTTGAAGCACAGCCCCTCCTGGGGGAAAAAACCGAAACCTAACTCTAACCCTAATGCTAACCCGAACCCGAACCCTAACCCTAACCTAAACCGTAACCCTAAACCCTGACCCTAACCAAACGTATTCAGATGGTGTCCCTTGGATGATCTTTGCAAAAAGCACACCCACAGGACTGCAGAGGCCAACTCAACATGAGACATGTGCCATGAGACCTGTCCCCAGGGATGACACAATTATTGTGTAACCAATAAGCAAACGTTTGAACAATTGGCTCTCTAGGACAGCCCTGAGGTTGTCGTTGTTGCGATAAGATTTGGCATATAATGACTGTGACTTTTGTTGCTGACATGTTTGCTTTCTAGCATCTAGACTTGTACAGCTCTGAAATAGAGAGCATCTGTTTCTAAGATTGGTTCACTGCACACGGGGAGCGGACTCCCACTTCAGCAAGAACATCTCTACTACCCGTTTCCTTGATAACTCCTGGATTCCTGCTCTCCAGATAAACGAATCTCTATTCTTCGCGGTGACCTTTTTGCAAAACGCTCTCTGCAGCAGTCCTGCGAAAGGAAGAGAGTAGCTGGGAAACCATGCTTGGGGATGCAGGGAAAAATATGGACGCACATGAAAACTCGTGCGTGGATATCTATGTACTCACATCACTGCACATGCACGCTGCTGGTTACACATCATGGCGCACGCAAACATACATGCTCCTGTATACTCACAAGGTTTCATACACACTCCTTCCATATTTACACTCACAGATCAGACTGAACACACACAGTTGTGATCACACACCACTATACGCGTCCTATTTCCTACACATCTATAAACCCAGCCACAAAATCCCATGGTCTCACAAACCTGCCTGGTGTGCACATGCACACACGCTGACAATAAACCTATCCGAAGCATCTCCTATCCTGAGATCAAGAAGCACAGGAAATAACGCAGACTGAGATCCCTTTCTATGGCTCTGTTCCTTAGCCGTCTTTACTGCAAGTGGAGACTGCACTGACAAGAGATTGTCAGTATCCAGAACCTTTCTCCACTCCAGCCAGGCTGGTCGCCCACTCGTGTTTGTACTGGAACTGCTCTACACTGGTGCAGTATACTCTGTGCTGGGATGCATATGAGGACTCCGTTTTTGGGGGCGAACTTGTACTGTGTGTGTTCAGGTCCCCTTCCAACCCTATCCCTATGGCCTTTCCCTTCACTTGGTGGCATGAGCAGACAAAGTTCCTCCAGATATGATTTTTTGGACCGATATCAGACTCTGCTGTTCTTTCCTTAAATGACCTGTTTGGAAATCTTTCTTCTGCAGATACAACACGGACAATCTTGACAAAAGACCCTTTTCTTTTCTTCCTCTTTAACGCCTATTTTGTTGAATTTCTCATGCAAATCGAAGGCTTAGTGGTTTTCTTTGTAGGACTAGGTATGCCTAGAGAAAGAGATCGGGTCAGAATACTCAGCGTCTTCTTCTGTGTTGGAGCCAACCTGCTCTCCCTTGTACGCGACTAAAGAACAAATAGGATTCCTCAGGGAAACAAACGCAGACGTGTTGCCAGAAGCATTCAGATATGTGCACACAAGCATCACCTGCATGCGTATGCAGCTACTGAAAAATCACATAATTCTTCACACAAAGACAGATAAGAAAAGCCTGTCCACAAACACATTTATTTACAGAAATACTCATGTGAAATGCACGTTCATGCCTCAGTGTAAAAACGTTTGTTTATGTTTAGTATTCTGCACACTCATGTATATGGCGGCTCGAGAATAAACAGTGGGAAGGTTGCCTGTGTTTGACGACCCTGTGCATGAAAGCAGGTGTTGGGCCCTATTCCTCCTTAGGCTGGTGTAAGGCCCAACTGTGCTGTTGGTTGGAAAGTTACTGCGTATGCTTGGTTGCACGGCCTTAACGTTTTTCATGTGGACAGATTGGAGGGAACTCTGCTAGTAAAGGAAAAAAAAGAGAAGAAGGTAGGGGTGCCATGCTACCTCTTTCCCTTGGCAGGGTCTTCACTGTCGCGAGACAGGAGATTCTTAGCAATAGATCAACAAGAGAAATGTAACAGAAGACATCGTAAGAGAAAAAAACGAGCAGAGCATCTATTCACAAGCTCGTCCGTGGTATATGGTTGAACGCAAGCACATCGTGCACCTGCTAAAGTAAATACTTTTCCTGTAACATTCTGGTAGCGGCACGACTTGCATCATCTAGGATAGCTACAGACTTGAGCCTTATGACCATGGACACATTGTTCCCACGTGTTTCGAGGTGGTGTAAGCTTCTGCCCTAGCTCTCCGTTTCTCCACATGCATGCGAGCACATATCTTTCTCTCAGCAAGCATGTGTGTTATTGTAGCCCAATATGTACTTCTGCGGGTGTGCGTGAGGACTGTTGAAAGGCTGTGCGTTTGGAATGCCTGCCATCACTGCTCAACCTGAACAGATACTAGGGAAATCATAGAGATAGAGGCAACAAAGCAAAGTCAAGGAAGAAATGAGATTTGTTCCATACAGTCTATTTCCCTTCGCTGACTTTTCACAGTTACACCAGGAAAAAAGCTTAGCGGTAGATCTACTGGAGAAATGTGTCTAAACTGGTCAATCAGCGAAAAAACTGCAGAGCCTGCTATGAAGCAAAAATCATATCTGAAGGACCTTTAGCTACTACGTGCAGCAGAGAAGGTACTTCAATCCTCAGCTACACTTCTTTGTCTTTGCCTCTCGTTTAGAGCGCACTCTCTTCGTTCTTCTTTCACTTCTTTCACTTCTTTCACTTCATGGAGTGTGCCTGTGCTTCCCCTGCCTTCCAATCCCTCTCATCAGCACTTCTGCAACAGGGTTAGAAGGAGATCTGCACACACATGCCGTTTTGACCCTCCACACGCAGACTCCTCAGATGCCTCCCATCACAGAGAATACTGCCCCAGCGTAGAGCAGTTCCAATACTCACACGTATGTGTGGTCAGCCTGACTGGACTGGGGAAAAGTTCAGAAGGTTGTGAATCTCTTGTCCGTGCATTCTCTGTTTGGAGTAAAGAGTGACAGGGAAGATAGCCAGAGAAAGATTAGAAAGCTTGTGGCTGCACGTAAACACGTTCTTGTGTCTGTGTGTGTACAGATGACGGCGTGTTCAGGAAGAGGCAAAGTACTCCGTTTCCGTCGCGATGTGCATAGAGGCCCTTAAGGGGTTGCTTATCTGCAGAGGTACCTGTGTGCCACTCGTTTAAGGGCGAAAACACTTCTGCATCTCTGGGTAAAAAAGCGAACATTCCTGTTCACAGACTGTGGCTTATTCTCGCACCTGCCTACAGGCACGCCTCTGAAAGCCAAGGATTGCATATATATATGGACAAGCACTTGCGCCAGCGTAGTCCTTCAGGAACGTGCTTACCCTCACAGAAATAGGAACGTGCTTGCGTTCCACCCTTCATCATGGATAAGCTTGTGAACACTGTGCTATTCTTCCTCTGCACGGCATGTTTTTTTGTATTTCTCTGGCAGATCGAACGTTTAGTAGATTTCTTTGTAGGACTAGGTATGCCGAGAGAAACAGATTGCGTAGGAAAAGTCGCAGTCTGCCTTCTTCAGTGTTGGAGCCTACTGCTCTCCCCTGTCTGAGTCCAAATGCGCATATAGGATTCCTCACCGAGACACGGGCAGAAGTCTTTCCACAAAAATACATGTATGTGCTAAAACTACAACCTGCATGCAAACGCATATACCTAAAAGCAAATCCATGTTGACACACTGATATATAATATTGCCAAATATGTCCTTTAGCTAAAGAAGGGCAGAGACTGCTGTCAAGCAAAATTCGCCTCTGAAGGATCTTGGGCTACTTCCTGCCAGCAAGGAAAAGCTTCCAACCTCAGCACCTCTTCACCCTCTTTATTTCTTCTTTAAACAACACTCTTTTCGTCCTTCTTTCCCTTACAATTGCCTGGAATGTGCCTGGGCTCCCCTCTCTTCCAACAACTCTCATCAGCACTATTGGAATTGAGTAAGAAGGAGCTCTGCACACACAGAGTACATATGCGCCCACACACGCAGAGTCCTCTTATGCCGCCCATCACATAGAATATTGCACCAGCCTAAAGCAATTCTAATAGTCAAACGTATGTGTGACCAGCATAGCTGGAGTGGGGAAAGGATCAGGATTCTGAAAATCTCTTGTCCGTCTTGTCTGTCTGCTTGGAGTAAGAGAGCTAGAGAACAGAGCCGAAGAAAGGGATCTTAGCCTTCTTTATTTCCAGCGTTTCTTACTTCATGGTAGGTGTTTCTATCGATAAGGATTGGTTTATTCTCTGTGTGTGTGCACTTATGAACTAGGCAGCTTAGAGCGATTATGCCATACTGTGTCTTTGCCTATATATCCCCGAAATTGTAGGTGCATAATTGTGTGTGATCGCCAGTGGGCATATGTATTCACCTTGATTTCTGAATATAAATAGGGAAGGAGTCTGCATGTGTTGCTGACGGCATTCATATAAGTTGGGGATTCATTTTTGAAGTGGTAATGACTACAGAATGATAGGAGGAGAGAATCATTGCCCATGCTTTAAAAGGGTCTGGTTGGGGAAGAATCTGCATGGCCACATGCATGGCCCAGGGAATAGGGTTTCTCATTTCCTTCACAGTCTGGGCCAAGCCACATGTAGAGGGAACTGGGTACCTGAATGCTCTTCCCATCTGTAGGGAGATTCCAGGACTTACTGAAATAGAAGTGAGGGAATGGGGGTGAGAGCAAAGCCGGTGATCAGTATTAGGTCCCTATGTGCGAGGAATTAAAATTTTGCTTTTGTGATAGTTGTGCCCATCTTACAGGTGCGGAGGGTGTTTTGCTTCTATCCAAAGATGTATTGAGGTGAAAAAAAGTACGAACTTAAGAGCAAAGACTACACTTTTAAGCAGACTTTCTTTCATTTGTTGTTATCCTCCATAAGTTCTCCAAAGACCGGACGCTTTTGCAGTGCTCGTATTCACACAATCATCGTGTTTTCCAATCTATAGCTGGAGGCGTTGTCTGATGTGTGTGCCTATCATAGAACAGCTCAGTTCTCTCTCCTTTAAATATTGCTGGGTTTTAAGGCAGGCAATAAGTGTAACACCGTTGTTTTAATTTGAAATAGAACAAAGAAGCAGTCTAATCTCTTTGCATGTGGGCCACACCAGTTGACTATAGTCTGCAGTGACGTAGTAAGGAAAATCAACTTTATCTCTTCTAAACTAAAAGGACAGCACATGACTTTTTTTACTGTGTACTGCCAGGGAGCAAGGAAAAGCAGCTGACTCAAGCTGAGAACGATGAACGGGCAGGGTGTAACTCAGGTGGTGGGCAGTGGCTTACATCCTTAGTGGCCTTAACAGAGTACGATTGGAAGGTCTTTGTCCTCCTGTAGGTAGCATTGCTTATTGCAACAACAGAAAGTACAAGTCACATAAACAGAGCATTGCTTCCTGCTTAGCATGCACCACTATATTTTACAATGCAACAGCAGATGTACTACAAGCTATCATTGATCTTTAAATCACACACCAACAGAGGAATATAGGGGTTTTCTTTAGGACTCCGAGACAAATCAAGCAATCACTCTAAAGCAATATATGCCAAGTATGAAAAAGTAACAAGCGTGCTTATAGAATATTTGAATACATTAGGAATCTGTGGGAGTCACAAGCTTGCAAACCACAACCCCAGGTATTGCAGACACGGTCTTATCAAGGTCACAATCTTCCAGAAGAAGGCAACCCAGGAACTACCTGAAGACAAATGCATGGCCCACCTCTCCGCCTCGCCTGTATTTGGCTTTTTTCCTGGTATCTGGCCAGGATCCATGCCACTGCGTCCCCTGCTGTTTGTTGTCCTGACTTGCCTACCCTTCTTTTTGCTATTCAGCAAAAAAAGAGTGCAAGTTTCCCGGGGAAGCTAATGCTCAGGTACACTTTGACTGTTCATCAAGGAGAGAACAAAAATCCTACATAGACATTGAGGCATAGGCCCAATAAGAGGTTCTCCAGCTTCATTCGGTAAATGGCCTCTTTGGAAAAGTTTCTCTGGTAGATCTACCACTCAGTGTTTTTCCCGTGTAACTGCCAAAACTCAGCCTAGGGAAACCGCCTATATCAAACACAATACAATCCTGCCTCGTTTCTGCTTTGTTGCCTCTGCCTAGATGATTTCCCTTTTCTCTGTTCACTTGAGCGACCATGATTGTTCCGATACACAGAAGTACAACCAACACACATACTGCCAAAAGAGACAATCAGTTGAGCTCATTCCTTTCGAATGTTGCTGCGCTGATGTACATGTGCAATGAAATTAACACACATGCTTGTTGAGAGAAAGACTCACATGCGTGTGGAGAGATGGATATATACAGCCGGCACTTAGGCATGCAGACTTTCAGGCACACTCTCTCCACGCACACTGGGTCAAGTCTGCAGGTATCCTAGACATTGACAGTCGTGCCACCACTTGTAACTGTGCAAAGCTACCAAACAAAGAGTTACATTTGCTCTCGCACAAGCACACAATGTTTGCCCTCAGCTATACATGAGGGACAAGCTGGTGAAGAGATGCTCTGCTGTTCTTTCTAGTTATGACATGTTCTGCTTCTTTTCTCTTGTAGATCGATTGCAAAGCGTCTTTCCTCATATGACTGCGAAGCGTTTGCCTTAGGAGAAAAGTATCACGGCACAGCATTCAGTTCTGCCTACGTCTGTCTTTGTTCCTTTACTAGCAGATATTCCTTGCATCCGTCCAGACGAGAAATGCAGGACTGTGCATCACCATATACACGGAACCTTTCCATAGAACAGCACAGCAGTACACTCACGCCTAAACATGAATGGAGCCCACGTCAAGGCACACACGTGGACAGAGAAGCATTTATAAGCACAAGTGCTTCCACCCACAGGATCGGCCAAGAACAGACACGTATCTGCAGGTGCTCTCTAAATGTGTATTCTCTCGTGCAGACACGCATACGTGTGTGCAGTATCCCAAACATAAACAAACGTGTTTACCCTCAACAATGGAAGTACTTTTCACATAAGTCTTTCTGTAAAGAGATGTGAGAGGGCGTGATTGCAGGTGTGCATTTGTGTTGCCACGTTTTTGCTTATATATCAGTGTATGAAAAGATACGTGCTTTTCTCTGGCTGCATATTCATGCACTTTGTGGTGGGTACAAATACCTGAAGGCTTGTGGAAAGGTTTCTGCGCCTTTTCCGGCCTCCTCTGTGTGCACGTGGACAAACAGAAGAGATAGCAGCTAGGTTCCAACACTATAGAAGGCACACGGCAAGATTTCCTGCTTTACCTCTTCCTCTCGGTATACCGCTAAGTTTGCGATCTGAAAGAGAAACGCAAAAAAGTATGCCGCACGGAGAAAGAGCAGCCGAGCATCTGTTCACAACCTTTCTTGTGATATATGGTTGAACGCAAACACGTTGGTTCTTCTGTGAGACTGCGCACACTGGTGCAAGTGGTTGTACATACATTCAGTCCTTGGGTGTGGGGCTTTCGAAAGTTTGCCTGTAGGCAGGTGTGAATATATGCTGCTTTCTGAACACTCATAATCCATTTTTTACCCAAACATATGGAGATGCTTGGTCCTAAATTTGAACAGTCTCCTCAGGTTTTGATTTTTGGATGTTTAATGGGAGTAATATTCGTGGTGGTCCAGTGGACCCAACACCTGTATTCCCTCTTATTCGCTCCCCAGATTTGGGCACACGTGATTTAAACGGAATCAATTGTGCTATTTTTGCTCCTTTGGAGATGTTTACTGGTGGTGCTATGGTTTGGACCATGATCGTTTATACACCTGAGTAATCTGCATCAGTCATACCAGATAGGACAAAAAACCGTTGTCTTGGTGTTGATGATTGTACAGATAATAGCACACATAACACGTGACGGAGAGGACCTTTCATATTGGATGGAATGCAATGCACCTTTGAATCTATCAATGTTATTTCTACTGCTGTCTCCACGTCCACTCCAGCACTTCCTGCTGTGGCGGAGGGGACGCTGTCCAGACACCCTGCATTTGTTTCGTAGAGAGCTGGGGACTCGCGCTCCTCTGCAAGTTTCAGGTGCTGGTTCTGACACTGCCATAATCAACAGATCATCAATACCATGGCAAACAGTAACGGTATCCAACCATAGTGCTATATCAGCTACTACCATTTGGTGGCAAACGGAGGGACTGTGTTTGTATCTCTGAGACAGTACTCAGCAAGTATATTGCTTTTGTTGCCAGGTAAAAGCAAACTGGTCTTGCACTGAGCTGGCAGGTGGGGTGGAGGGTGGGTGCAGTGTTGGCGGGAGAACTAGGGTTGGGTGGCTTTTTTGCATAAGCACTGACTTTTGCAAGATGCAAAAAAAATCTGATGCTATGATCCCACCCATTTCTGATCGTGGGATACCAGCTTGTACTAAATCATTCCACATTAGTGTTCTCATCGCCTGTGCTGTAACAACTTTCAGTTTTGCCCGATTTCCGTTATCCACCACCCAAACAGGGGGTCCTGAAATTACAGCCCCAATTCCCCTCAAGGCATTTGCTAGAGTGCCTGCACTACCTGCAGCATTTGTCACTGCTGGCAGAATCATGAGTATTAGTGAGGCAGGCACTCCTCTCCAAAGTTGCATTTTACTACTTCTTGTCACTGCTAACCTGTCCGGATCAGATCCCATAATCGACGCACACAACGCCTCCATCTGCTGCACTAAATCAATACTTTCCTCCGTTGTGCACCAATTTCCACGGACAACACAGATTCAACAGGTTCAGCATATGCTGTTGAAACTGCTGCACGCAAACTGTGACATAGCGTAGGTGAAATAACATCTTGCCAGTTCGGACCTCTGTCAGTTTGCAGCTGAGCATATCATTGTTGTACCTGATCATCACTGGCTAGAGGGCTTAAGAAATTTTTTCATCTGCTAATAAACAGAGAGACACAGCTCCACTATCCCAAGCTGGCAAAATCCTTGACGGTGTTCCTTCCCCGCTTGTCTGCTGAGTGATCTCTGAAAATGCCGTAAACTCCTTCGGAGAGTGAGTACGCGCGAGTTGCCCCCCCTCATCTGCTTGTTCGTGCTGCTGCATCATTTGTATGGGGGGGTTGTGCTCCCACCACCTCCCTGCCTTTTGAGTCAGGATCAAATTCACACTCAATATTGGAGTCTGAGGATTCACTCCATATATTTCCATCCCATTCCTTGGGATTCCAAGAGCGTTTTGTAGCAAGAGCACAAACCTGAGAACAAAGAAACTCACATTTCGCATATTTTTCCCTTTGTTCCTTAGCAATACACACTAGCAACCGGTCTACATTATCTTGCAGCTCATAGCACCGCTCTGCTTGGACAGTAAATACTTCTTGTGCGATCACCTTTGCATCTTGTAAAATCCCAACCTGCTTTTCCAATCCTCTTATTTTACTCTGCAATGCAACAACTTCATGATCAAGAGCTCTAAGAGCAGTAACGAATAACCATCCCAATCTCCCCGCCAATTTGCGAGAAGAAGTCAATGCTGCTCTTCATGGAAACCTTAGCATAGCTGTCTGAATTACCCGGGGGATAATCACCGCCCCATCATCAATCTGAGGCCATGCCTCCGGCGGAGCCAGTTCAGACAGGAGAGCAGCCACGGGGGCCCAGCGCTCCGTACTGAGCCATCCTGGAGTTTGGGGAGTCAACCTCGAGGCCTCCCCTGTCCCCGGTGTTTTTGCAAACCCCAGCACGGCTGGTTCTAGTGACCTCCGACTAACGCCAAATGTGTACACATACACAGGCGTATCACAAGAAGAGCCAGAGGCCACAAAGGCATTGCAAAGAGCAAGTTGTATTTTAGTTACCTCTCTACTAGGGGATCTCCGAAGTCGCACCTAAGCTCCCAGGCAGAGGTGACACAAGCGGGGACGCAGGCGCTGGTAAGTTCAGCCCTGCTGGAAGACCACTGGGTCTGCTGAGCTCGCCTGTATTTCAAGGCTTCAGGCAGGCGCAGCCTCCCGCTCTTTCTCACAACAAAGCAAGAATCTCAGACATAGTGATAAGGTGCCAAGAGCTTCTCGCAGGCCTAAGTTATCTAACACAGACGTTCTACTCATTAAGCACACAAGGTCAGTAAAACAATTAGAGTGATGTATGTACTTTTTCTACAGACAGGTGCAAGTCACTTGAGTGTATTTACATTTAACTAACATCCTCGCCAAATCTACCGCTACATTCCCATATAGACACATAAATCAATGGATACAAGGGTTGCTTTTGTTTGATTTTATTTTATTTTGTTTTGTTGTTTATTTGTAAATTTACTTTATTTTATGTTAATTTTTTTGAGATCTGGCAGTGGGCACCGCAGGCTGCTCCTTTGTGTCCTGCACGGGGCCTCGTGACGGCTACATTGCCGGGTGCTGGTATTGTGTGATGGGGGTGACGGAGACACACATGTGCAGCCCCGCCTGCCCCCCTGCGCCCAGCACCCTTTGGAGGAAGACTTTGGGGTGCTGGCCCCGAATCAGTCCCTGTACCTACAAAATAGGGGAGTGAGCAGCCTAAGAGTGTCCTTCTTTTGCAAAATTACTGTGCGGATTTGTTGCCAGGGCAACCTTACTTCCAGTAGCTTACTGCCTGTGGTATCAGTTTTGGACGACTCAGGGCTCGCTCAGGGCTTGTCATAGAGAACACCGGGCGAAACAGACAAGAACTCCTCTCCTCTCCTCTCCTCTCCTCTCCTCTCCTCTCCTCTCCTCTCCTCTCCTCTCCTCTCCTCTCCTCGTTTCTTTCCTCAAAGACACTGTTTGCCTGAAAGGACTGGGGGGTTTCAGTTCCAAATTCCAATACAAGGACAAATAACACAATGAATACAAGTGTAGTTTTGCTTTGATTTTTTAATTTTTTTGTCCTTCCATTTCCTTCCTTTCCCTTCCTTTCCTTCCCCTTCCTTTCCTTTCCTTTCCTTTCCTTTCCTTTCCTTTCCTTTCCTTTCCTTTCCTTTCCATTTTATCTTTTCTTTTCTTTTCTTCCTTTTCTTTTTTTCTTTTCTTTTCTTTTCTTTTTTCTTTTCTTTTCTTTTCTTTTCTTTTCTTTTCTTTTCTTTTCTTTTCTTTTCTTTTCTTTTCTTTCCTTTCCTTTCCTTTCCTTTCCTTTCCTTTCCTTTCCTTTCCTTTCCTTTCCTTTCCTTTCCTTTCCTTGCCTTTCCTTGCCTTTCCTTGCCTTTCCTTGCCTTTCCTTGCCTTTTCTTGCCTTTCCTTGCCTTGCCTTGCCTTGCCTTGCCTTGCCTTGCCTTGCCTTGCCTTGCCTTGCCTTGCCTTGCCTTGCCTTTCCTTTCATTTCCTTTCCTTGCCTTTCCTTTCCTTTCCTTTTCCTTTCCTTTCCTTTCCTTTCCTTTTTTCTTTTCTTTCCTTTCCTTTCCTTTCCTTTCCATTTTTCTTTTCTTTTCTTTTCTTTTCTTTTCTTTTCTTTTCTTTTCTTTTCTTTTCTTTTTTCTTTTCTTTTCTCTTCTTTTCTCTTCCTTTCCTTTCCTTTCCTTTCCTTTCCTTTCCTTTCCTTTCCTTTCCTTTCCTTTCCTTTCCTTTCCTTTCCTTTCCTTTCCTTTCCTCTTTTCTTTTCTTTCCTTTCCTTTCCATTTTTCTTTTCTTTTCTTTTCTTTTCTCTTCTTTTCTTTTCTTTTCTTTTTTCTTTTCTTTTCTTTTCTTTTCTTTTCTTTTCTTTTCTCTTCTTTTCTTTTCTTTTCTTTTTTCTTTTCTTTTCTTTTCTTTTCTTTTTCCTTTTCTTTTCTCTTCTTTTCTCTTCTTTTGAATTGAGTCGGCGTGCTCTCATTGGCTGCTTTCCACCCCACCGCGCTGTACTCCTATTGGATGCTCATTCCTGTGCTCCGCCACCACAAGCCCAAGCCTGCGCCAGACCTGACTGAGGACTGCGCCCATTTGGGCATGCGCAGTAGGGACTTCACAAGCACCGCCACTTCGCCAACCTCATTGGCTGCCTACGCACGTCAATCGCCATTCTCTCCGCCTATCAGCGCTTCGCCCCTCAACCTTGCTCACGCCGTCTGATTGGCCCGCTCTTCATCCTCACTCGCCTTCTTGCCGCCCTGCGGGGACCCCGAGCGCCTTTGGCCGTGCAATTTCAAAGATGGAAACTAAAATAAAGAACAAACCGCGGTCATTCGCTTATTCTAAAAAGGTGTGCGGATGCCTAACCACACCACAAAAAAACCTTAGCTTTCATTTTCCTCCTGCACTAAAATTGCATAGGTGTGAACTCGTAAAATTAAACCATCCATCTCCCAGACACACGCTTCGAACTTGACTACGGTGGGTTTCTGTTTGTCTTACACCAACGGACTTGCACATTTGTGAGTAAACATTCATTTTGAAGCACAGCCCCTCCTGGGGGAAAAAACCGAAACCTAACTCTAACCCTAATGCTAACCCGAACCCGAACCCGAACCCTAACCTAAACCGTAACTCTAAACCCTGACCCTAACCAAACGTATTCAGATGGTGTCCCTTGGATGATCTTTGCAAAAAGCACACCCACAGGTCTGCAGAGGCCAACTCAACATGAGACATGTGCCATGAGACCTGTCCCCAGGGATGACACAATTATTGTGTAACCAATAAGCAAACGTTTGAACAATTGGCTCTCTAGGACAGCCCTGAGGTTGTCGTTGTTGCGATAAGATTTGGCATATAATGACTGTGACTTTTGTTGCTGACATGTTTGCTTTCTAGCATCTAGACTTGTACAGCTCTGAAATAGAGAGCATCTGTTTCTAAGATTTGTTCACTGCACACGGGGAGCGGACTCCCACTTCAGCAAGAACATCTCTACTACCCGTTTCCTTGATAAGTCCAGGATTCCTGCTCTCCAGATAAACGAATCTCTATTCTTCGCGGTGACCTTTTTGCAAAACGCTCTCTGCAGCAGTCCTGCGAAAGGAAGAGAGTAGCTGGGAAACCATGCTTGGGGATGCAGGGAAAAATATGGACGCACATGAAAACTCGTGCGTGGATATCTATGTACTCACATCACTGCACATGCACGCTGCTGGTTACACATCATGGCGCACGCAAACATACATGCTCCTGTATACTCACAAGGTTTCATACACACTCCTTCCATATTTACACTCACAGATCAGACTGAACACACACAGTTGTGATCACACACCACTATACGCGTCCTATTTCCTACACATCTATAAACCCAGCCACAAAATCCCATGGTCTCACAAACCTGCCTGGTGTGCACATGCACACACGCTGACAATAAACCTATCCGAAGCATCTCCTATCCTGAGATCAAGAAGCACAGGAAATAACGCAGACTGAGATCCCTTTCTATGGCTCTGTTCCTTAGCCGTCTTTACTGCAAGTGGAGACTGCACTGACAAGAGACTGTCAGTATCCAGAACCTTTCTCCACTCCAGCCAGGCTGGTCGCCCACTCGTGTTTGTACTGGAACTGCTCTACGCTGGTGCAGTATACTCTGTGCTGGGATGCATATGAGGACTCCGTTTTTGGGGGCGAACTTGTACTGTGTGTGTTCAGGTCCCCTTCCAACCCTATCCCTATGGCCTTTCCCTTCACTTGGTGGCATGAGCAGACAAAGTTCCTCCAGATATGATTTTTTGGACCGATATCAGACTCTGCTGTTCTTTCCTTAAATGACCTGTTTGGAAATCTTTCTTCTGCAGATACAACATGGACAATCTTGACAAAAGACCCTTTTCTTTTCTTCCTCTTTAACGCCTATTTTGTTGAATTTCTCATGCAAATCGAAGGCTTAGTGGTTTTCTTTGTAGGACTAGGTATGCCTAGAGAAAGAGATCGGGTCAGAATACTCAGCGTCTTCTTCTGTGTTGGAGCCAACCTGCTCTCCCTTGTACGCGACTAAAGAACAAATAGGATTCCTCAGGGAAACAAACGCAGACGTGTTGCCAGAAGCATTCAGATATGTGCACACAAGCATCACCTGCATGCGTATGCAGCTACTGAAAAATCACATAATTCTTCACACAAAGACAGATAAGAAAAGCCTGTCCACAAACACATTTATTTACAGAAATACTCATGTGAAATGCACGTTCATGCCTCAGTGTAAAACCGTTTGTTTATGTTTAGTATTCTGCACACTCATGTATAAGGCGGCTCGAGAATAAACAGTGGGAAGGTTGCCTGTGTTTGACGACCCTGTGCATGAAAGCAGGTGTTGGCCCCTATTCCTCCTTAGGCTGGTGTAAGGCCCAACTGTGCTGTTGGTTGGAAAGTTACTGCGTATGCTTGGTTGCACGGCCTTAACGTTTTTCATGTGGACAGATTGGAGGGAACTCTGCTAGTAAAGGAAAAAAAAGAGAAGAAGGTAGGGGTGCCATGCTACCTCTTTCCCTTGGCAGGGTCTTCACTGTCGCGAGACAGGAGATTCTTAGCAATAGATCAACAAGAGAAATGTAACAGAAGACATCGTAAGAGAAAAAAACGAGCAGAGCATCTATTCACAAGCTCGTC
The DNA here is from genome assembly GCF_036013445.1 of Caloenas nicobarica. Classification (NCBI taxonomy): domain Eukaryota; kingdom Metazoa; phylum Chordata; class Aves; order Columbiformes; family Columbidae; genus Caloenas; species Caloenas nicobarica. The sequence goes on from NW_027017090.1 coordinate 17,214, forward strand.
CGTGGTATATGGTTGAACGCAAGCACATCGTGCACCTGCTAAAGTAAATACTTTTCCTGTAACATTCTGGTAGCGGCACGACTTGCATCATCTAGGATAGCTACAGACTTGAGCCTATGACCATGGACACATTGTTCCCACGTGTTTCGAGGTGGTGTAAGCTTCTGCCCTAGCTCTCCGTTTCTCCACATGCATGCGAGCACATATCTTTCTCTCAGCAAGCATGTGTGTTATTGTAGCCCAATATGTACTTCTGCGGGTGTGCGTGAGGACTGTTGAAAGGCTGTGCGTTTGGAATGCCTGCCATCACTGCTCAACCTGAACAGATACTAGGGAAATCATAGAGATAGAGGCAACAAAGCAAAGTCAAGGAAGAAATGAGATTTGTTCCATACAGTCTATTTCCCTTCGCTGACTTTTCACAGTTACACCAGGAAAAAAGCTTAGCGGTAGATCTACTGGAGAAATGTGTCTAAACTGGTCAATCAGCGAAAAAACTGCAGAGCCTGCTATGAAGCAAAAATCATATCTGAAGGACCTTTAGCTACTACGTGCAGCAGAGAAGGTACTTCAATCCTCAGCTACACTTCTTTGTCTTTGCCTCTCGTTTAGAGCGCACTCTCTTCGTTCTTCTTTCACTTCTTTCACTTCTTTCACTTCATGGAGTGTGCCTGTGCTTCCCCTGCCTTCTAATCCCTCTCGTCAGCACTTCTGCAACAGGGTTAGAAGGAGATCTGCACACACATGCCGTTTTGACCCTCCACACGCAGACTCCTCAGATGCCTCCCATCACAGAGAATACTGCCCCAGCATAGAGCCGTTCCAATACTCACACGTATGTGTGGTCAGCCTGACTGGACTGGGGAAAAGTTCAGAAGGTTGTGAATCTCTTGTCCGTGCATTCTCTGTTTGGAGTAAAGAGTGACAGGGAAGAGAGCCAGAGAAAGATTAGAAAGCTTGTGGCTGCACGTAAACACGTTCTTGTGTCTGTGTGTGTACAGATGACGGCGTGTTCAGGAAGAGGCAAAGTACTCCGTTTCCGTCGCGATGTGCATAGAGGCCCTTAAGGGGTTGCTTATCTGCAGAGGTACCTGTGTGCCACTCGTTTAAGGGCGAAAACACTTCTGCATCTCTGGGTAAAAAAGCGAACATTCCTGTTCACAGACTGTGGCTTATTCTCGCACCTGCCTACAGGCACGCCTCTGAAAGCCAAGGATTGCATATATATATGTACAAGCACTTGCGCCAGCGTAGTCCTTCAGGAACGTGCTTACCCTCACAGAAATAGGAACGTGCTTGCGTTCCACCCTACATCATGGATAAGCTTGTGAACACTGTGCTATTCTTCCTCTGCACGGCATGTTTTGTTGTATTTCTCTGGCAGATCGAACGTTTAGTAGATTTCTTTGTAGGACTAGGTATGCCGAGAGAAACAGATTGCTTAGGAAAAGTCGCAGTCTGCCTTCTTCAGTGTTGGAGCCTACTGCTCTCCCCTGTCTGAGTCCAAATGCGCATATAGGATTCCTCACCGAGACACGGGCAGAAGTCTTTCCACAAAAATACATGTATGTGCTAAAACTACAACCTGCATGCAAACGCATATACCTAAAAGCAAATCCATGTTGACACACTGATATATAATATTGCCAAATATGTCCTTTAGCTAAAGAAGGGCAGAGACTGCTGTCAAGCAAAATTCGCCTCTGAAGGATCTTGGGCTACTTCCTGCCAGCAAGGAAAAGCTTCCAACCTCAGCACCTCTTCACCCTCTTTATTTCTTCTTTAAACAACACTCTTTTCGTCCTTCTTTCCCTTACAATTGCCTGGAATGTGCCTGGGCTCCCCTCTCTTCCAACAACTCTCATCAGCACTATTGGAATTGAGTAAGAAGGAGCTCTGCACACACAGAGTACATATGCGCCCACACACGCAGAGTCCTCTTATGCCGCCCATCACATAGAATATTGCACCAGCCTAAAGCAATTCTAATAGTCAAACGTATGTGTGACCAGCATAGCTGGAGTGGGGAAAGGATCAGGATTCTGAAAATCTCTTGTCCGTCTTGTCTGTCTGCTTGGAGTAAGAGAGCTAGAGAACAGAGCCGAAGAAAGGGATCTTAGCCTTCTTTATTTCCAGCGTTTCTTACTTCATGGTAGGTGTTTCTATCGATAAGGATTGGTTTATTCTCTGTGTGTGTGCACTTATGAACTAGGCAGCTTAGAGCGATTATGCCATACTGTGTCTTTGCCTATATATCCCCGAAATTGTAGGTGCATAATTGTGTGTGATCGCCAGTGGGCATATGTATTCACCTTGATTTCTGAATATAAATAGGGAAGGAGTCTGCATGTGTTGCTGACGGCATTCATATAAGTTGGGGATTCATTTTTGAAGTGGTAATGACTACAGAATGATAGGAGGAGAGAATCATTGCCCATGCTTTAAAAGGGTCTGGTTGGGGAAGAATCTGCATGGCCACATGCATGGCCCAGGGAATAGGGTTTCTCATTTCCTTCACAGTCTGGGCCAAGCCACATGTAGAGGGAACTGGGTACCTGAATGCTCTTCCCATCTGTAGGGAGATTCCAGGACTTACTGAAATAGAAGTGAGGGAATGGGGGTGAGAGCAAAGCCGGTGATCAGTATTAGGTCCCTATGTGCGAGGAATTAAAATTTTGCTTTTGTGATAGTTGTGCCCATCTTACAGGTGCGGAGGGTGTTTTGCTTCTATCCAAAGATGTATTGAGGTGAAAAAAAGTACGAACTTAAGAGCAAAGACTACACTTTTAAGCAGACTTTCTTTCATTTGTTGTTATCCTCCATAAGTTCTCCAAAGACCGGACGCTTTTGCAGTGCTCGTATTCACACAATCATCGTGTTTTCCAATCTATAGCTGGAGGCGTTGTCTGATGTGTGTGCCTATCATAGAACAGCTCAGTTCTCTCTCCTTTAAATATTGCTGGGTTTTAAGGCAGGCAATAAGTGTAACACCGTTGTTTTAATTTGAAATAGAACAAAGAAGCAGTCTAATCTCTTTGCATGTGGGCCACACCAGTTGACTATAGTCTGCAGTGACGTAGTAAGGAAAATCAACTTTATCTCTTCTAAACTAAAAGGACAGCACATGACTTTTTTTACTGTGTACTGCCAGGGAGCAAGGAAAAGCAGCTGACTCAAGCTGAGAACGATGAACGGGCAGGTGTAACTCAGGTGGTGGGCAGTGGCTTACATCCTTAGTGGCCTTAACAGAGTACGATTGGAAGGTCTTTGTCCTCCTGTAGGTAGCATTGCTTATTGCAACAACAGAAAGTACAAGTCACATAAACAGAGCATTGCTTCCTGCTTAGCATGCACCACTATATTTTACAATGCAACAGCAGATGTACTACAAGCTATCATTGATCTTTAAATCACACACCAACAGAGGAATATAGGGGTTTTCTTTAGGACTCCGAGACAAATCAAGCAATCACTCTAAAGCAATATATGCCAAGTATGAAAAAGTAACAAGCGTGCTTATAGAATATTTGAATACATTAGAATCTGTGGGAGTCACAAGCTTGCAAACCACAACCCCAGGTATTGCAGACACGGTCTTATCAAGGTCACAATCTTCCAGAAGAAGGCAACCCAGGAACTACCTGAAGACAAATGCATGGCCCACCTCTCCGCCTCGCCTGTATTTGGCTTTTTTCCTGGTATCTGGCCAGGATCCATGCCACTGCGTCCCCTGCTGTTTGTTGTCCTGACTTGCCTACCCTTCTTTTTGCTATTCAGCAAAAAAAAGAGTGCAAGTTTCCCGGGGAAGCTAATGCTCAGGTACACTTTGACTGTTCATCAAGGAGAGAACAAAAATCCTACATAGACATTGAGGCATAGGCCCAATAAGAGGTTCTCCAGCTTCATTCGGTAAATGGCCTCTTTGGAAAAGTTTCTCTGGTAGATCTACCACTCAGTGTTTTTCCCGTGTAACTGCCAAAACTCAGCCTAGGGAAACCGCCTATATCAAACACAATACAATCCTGCCTCGTTTCTGCTTTGTTGCCTCTGCCTAGATGATTTCCCTTTTCTCTGTTCACTTGAGCGACCATGATTGTTCCGATACACAGAAGTACAACCAACACACATACTGCCAAAAGAGACAATCAGTTGAGCTCATTCCTTTCGAATGTTGCTGCGCTGATGTACATGTGCAATGAAATTAACACACATGCTTGTTGAGAGAAAGACTCACATGCGTGTGGAGAGATGGATATATACAGCCGGCACTTAGGCATGCAGACTTTCAGGCACACTCTCTCCACGCACACTGGGTCAAGTCTGCAGGTATCCTAGACATTGACAGTCGTGCCACCACTTGTAACTGTGCAAGCTACCAAACAAAGAGTTACATTTGCTCTCGCACAAGCACACAATGTTTGCCCTCAGCTATACATGAGGGACAAGCTGGTGAAGAGATGCTCTGCTGTTCTTTCTAGTTATGACATGTTCTGCTTCTTTTCTCTTGTAGATCGATTGCAAAGCGTCTTTCCTCATATGACTGCGAAGCGTTTGCCTTAGGAGAAAAGTATCACGGCACAGCATTCAGTTCTGCCTACGTCTGTCTTTGTTCCTTTACTAGCAGATATTCCTTGCATCCGTCCAGACGAGAAATGCAGGACTGTGCATCACCATATACACGGAACCTTTCCATAGAACAGCACAGCAGTACACTCACGCCTAAACATGAATGGAGCCCACGTCAAGGCACACACATGGACAGAGAAGCATTTTATAAGCACAAGTGCTTCCACCCACAGGATCGGCCAAGAACAGACACGTATCTGCAGGTGCTCTCCAAATGTGTATTCTCTCGTGCAGACACGCATACGTGTGTGCAGTATCCCAAACATAAACAAACGTGTTTACCCTCAACAATGGAAGTACTTTTCACATAAGTCTTTCTGTAAAGAGATGTGAGAGGGCGTGATTGCAGGTGTGCATTTGTGTTGCCACGTTTTTGCTTATATATCAGTGTATGAAAAGATACGTGCTTTTCTCTGGCTGCATATTCATGCACTTTGTGGTGGGTACAAATACCTGAAGGCTTGTGGAAAGGTTTCTGCGCCTTTTCCGGCCTCCTCTGTGTGCACGTGGACAAACAGAAGAGATAGCAGCTAGGTTCCAACACTATAGAAGGCACACGGCAAGATTTCCTGCTTTACCTCTTCCTCTCGGTATACCGCTAAGTTTGCGATCTGAAAGAGAAACGCAAAAAAGTATGCCGCACGGAGAAAGAGCAGCCGAGCATCTGTTCACAACCTTTCTTGTGATATATGGTTGAACGCAAACACGTTGGTTCTTCTGTGAGACTGCGCACACTGGTGCAAGTGGTTGTACATACATTCAGTCCTTGGGTGTGGGGCTTTCGAAAGTTTGCCTGTAGGCAGGTGTGAATATATGCTGCTTTCTGAACACTCATAATCCATTTTTTACCCAAACATATGGAGATGCTTGGTCCTAAATTTGAACAGTCTCCTCAGGTTTTGATTTTTGGATGTTTAATGGGAGTAATATTCGTGGTGGTCCAGTGGACCCAACACCTGTATTCCCTCTTATTCGCTCCCCAGATTTGGGCACACGTGATTTAAACGGAATCAATTGTGCTATTTTTGCTCCTTTGGAGATGTTTACTGGTGGTGCTATGGTTTGGACCATGATCGTTTATACACCTGAGTAATCTGCATCAGTCATACCAGATAGGACAAAAAACCGTTGTCTTGGTGTTGATGATTGTACAGATAATAGCACACATAACACGTGACGGAGAGGACCTTTCATATTGGATGGAATGCAATGCACCTTTGAATCTATCAATGTTATTTCTACTGCTGTCTCCACGTCCACTCCAGCACTTCCTGCTGTGGCGGAGGGGACGCTGTCCAGACACCCTGCATTTGTTTCGTAGAGAGCTGGGGACTCGCGCTCCTCTGCAAGTTTCAGGTGCTGGTTCTGACACTGCCATAATCAACAGATCATCAATACCATGGCAAACAGTAACGGTATCCAACCATAGTGCTATATCAGCTACTACCATTTGGTGGCAAACGGAGGGACTGTGTTTGTATCTCTGAGACAGTACTCAGCAAGTATATTGCTTTTGTTGCCAGGTAAAAGCAAACTGGTCTTGCACTGAGCTGGCAGGTGGGGTGGAGGGTGGGTGCAGTGTTGGCGGGAGAACTAGGGTTGGGTGGCTTTTTTGCATAAGCACTGACTTTTGCAAGATGCAAAAAAAATCTGATGCTATGATCCCACCCATTTCTGATCGTGGGATACCAGCTTGTACTAAATCATTCCACATTAGTGTTCTCATCGCCTGTGCTGTAACAACTTTCAGTTTTGCCGGATTTCCGTTATCCACCACCCAAACAGGGGGTCCTGAAATTACAGCCCCAATTCCCCTCAAGGCATTTGCTAGAGTGCCTGCACTACCTGCAGCATTTGTCACTGCTGGCAGAATCATGAGTATTAGTGAGGCAGGCACTCCTCTCCAAAGTTGCATTTTACTACTTCTTGTCACTGCTAACCTGTCCGGATCAGATCCCATAATCGACGCACACAACGCCTCCATCTGCTGCACTAAATCAATACTTTCCTCCGTTGTGCACCAATTTCCACGGACAACACAGATTCAACAGGTTCAGCATATGCTGTTGAAACTGCTGCACGCAAACTGTGACATAGCGTAGGTGAAATAACATCTTGCCAGTTCGGACCTCTGTCAGTTTGCAGCTGAGCATATCATTGTTGTACCTGATCATCACTGGCTAGAGGGCTTAAGAAATTTTTTCATCTGCTAATAAACAGAGAGACACAGCTCCACTATCCCAAGCTGGCAAAATCCTTGACGGTGTTCCTTCCCCGCTTGTCTGCTGAGTGATCTCTGAAAATGCCGTAAACTCCTTCGGAGAGTGAGTACGCGCGAGTTGCCCCCCCTCATCTGCTTGTTCGTGCTGCTGCATCATTTGTATGGGGGGGTTGTGCTCCCACCACCTCCCTGCCTTTTGAGTCAGGATCAAATTCACACTCAATATTGGAGTCTGAGGATTCACTCCATATATTTCCATCCCATTCCTTGGGATTCCAAGAGCGTTTTGTAGCAAGAGCACAAACCTGAGAACAAAGAAACTCACATTTCGCATATTTTTCCCTTTGTTCCTTAGCAATACACACTAGCAACCGGTCTACATTATCTTGCAGCTCATAGCACCGCTCTGCTTGGACAGTAAATACTTCTTGTGCGATCACCTTTGCATCTTGTAAAATCCCAACCTGCTTTTCCAATCCTCTTATTTTACTCTGCAATGCAACAACTTCATGATCAAGAGCTCTAAGAGCAGTAACGAATAACCATCCCAATCTCCCCGCCAATTTGCGAGAAGAAGTCAATGCTGCTCTTCATGGAAACCTTAGCATAGCTGTCTGAATTACCCGGGGGATAATCACCGCCCCATCATCAATCTGAGGCCATGCCTCCGGCGGAGCCAGTTCAGACAGGAGAGCAGCCACGGGGGCCCAGCGCTCCGTACTGAGCCATCCTGGAGTTTGGGGAGTCAACCTCGAGGCCTCCCCTGTCCCCGGTGTTTTTGCAAACCCCAGCACGGCTGGTTCTAGTGACCTCCGACTAACGCCAAATGTGTACACATACACAGGCGTATCACAAGAAGAGCCAGAGGCCACAAAGGCATTGCAAAGAGCAAGTTGTATTTTAGTTACCTCTCTACTAGGGGATCTCCGAAGTCGCACCT
>NW_027017090.1:30000-34330 GCF_036013445.1 Caloenas nicobarica
TCCTTTCCTTTCCTTTCCTTTCCTTTCCTTTCCTTTCCTTTCCTTTCCTTTCCTTTCCTTTCCTTTCCTTTCCTTTCCTCTTTTCTTTTCTTTCCTTTCCTTTCCATTTTTCTTTTCTTTTCTTTTCTTTTCTCTTCTTTTCTTTTCTTTTCTTTTTTCTTTTCTTTTCTTTTCTTTTCTTTTTCCTTTTCTTTTCTCTTCTTTTCTCTTCTTTTGAATTGAGTCGGCGTGCTCTCATTGGCTGCTTTCCACCCCACCGCGCTGTACTCCTATTGGATGCTCATTCCTGTGCTCCGCCACCACAAGCCCAAGCCTGCGCCAGACCTGACTGAGGACTGCGCCCATTTGGGCATGCGCAGTAGGGACTTCACAAGCACCGCCACTTCGCCAACCTCATTGGCTGCCTACGCACGTCAATCGCCATTCTCTCCGCCTATCAGCGCTTCGCCCCTCAACCTTGCTCACGCCGTCTGATTGGCCCGCTCTTCATCCTCACTCGCCTTCTTGCCGCCCTGCGGGGACCCCGAGCGCCTTTGGCCGTGCAATTTCAAAGATGGAAACTAAATAAAGAACAAACCGCGGTCATTCGCTTATTCTAAAAAGGTGTGCGGATGCCTAACCACACCACAAAAAACCTTAGCTTTCATTTTCCTCCTGCACTAAAATTGCATAGGTGTGAACTCGTAAAATTAAACCATCCATCTCCCAGACACACGCTTCGAACTTGACTACGGTGGGTTTCTGTTTGTCTTACACCAACGGACTTGCACATTTGTGAGTAAACATTCATTTTGAAGCACAGCCCCTCCTGGGGGAAAAAACCGAAACCTAACTCTAACCCTAATGCTAACCCGAACCCGAACCCGAACCCTAACCTAAACCGTAACTCTAAACCCTGACCCTAACCAAACGTATTCAGATGGTGTCCCTTGGATGATCTTTGCAAAAAGCACACCCACAGGTCTGCAGAGGCCAACTCAACATGAGACATGTGCCATGAGACCTGTCCCCAGGGATGACACAATTATTGTGTAACCAATAAGCAAACGTTTGAACAATTGGCTCTCTAGGACAGCCCTGAGGTTGTCGTTGTTGCGATAAGATTTGGCATATAATGACTGTGACTTTTGTTGCTGACATGTTTGCTTTCTAGCATCTAGACTTGTACAGCTCTGAAATAGAGAGCATCTGTTTCTAAGATTGGTTCACTGCACACGGGGAGCGGACTCCCACTTCAGCAAGAACATCTCTACTACCCGTTTCCTTGATAAGTCCAGGATTCCTGCTCTCCAGATAAACGAATCTCTATTCTTCGCGGTGACCTTTTTGCAAACGCTCTCTGCAGCAGTCCTGCGAAAGGAAGAGAGTAGCTGGGAAACCATGCTTGGGGATGCAGGGAAAAATATGGACGCACATGAAAACTCGTGCGTGGATATCTATGTACTCACATCACTGCACATGCACGCTGCTGGTTACACATCATGGCGCACGCAAACATACATGCTCCTGTATACTCACAAGGTTTCATACACACTCCTTCCATATTTACACTCACAGATCAGACTGAACACACACAGTTGTGATCACACACCACTATACGCGTCCTATTTCCTACACATCTATAAACCCAGCCACAAAATCCCATGGTCTCACAAACCTGCCTGGTGTGCACATGCACACACGCTGACAATAAACCTATCCGAAGCATCTCCTATCCTGAGATCAAGAAGCACAGGAAATAACGCAGACTGAGATCCCTTTCTATGGCTCTGTTCCTTAGCCGTCTTTACTGCAAGTGGAGACTGCACTGACAAGAGACTGTCAGTATCCAGAACCTTTCTCCACTCCAGCCAGGCTGGTCGCCCACTCGTGTTTGTACTGGAACTGCTCTACGCTGGTGCAGTATACTCTGTGCTGGGATGCATATGAGGACTCCGTTTTTGGGGGCGAACTTGTACTGTGTGTGTTCAGGTCCCCTTCCAACCCTATCCCTATGGCCTTTCCCTTCACTTGGTGGCATGAGCAGACAAAGTTCCTCCAGATATGATTTTTGGACCGATATCAGACTCTGCTGTTCTTTCCTTAAATGACCTGTTTGGAAATCTTTCTTCTGCAGATACAACATGGACAATCTTGACAAAAGACCCTTTTCTTTTCTTCCTCTTTAACGCCTATTTTGTTGAATTTCTCATGCAAATCGAAGGCTTAGTGGTTTTCTTTGTAGGACTAGGTATGCCTAGAGAAAGAGATCGGGTCAGAATACTCAGCGTCTTCTTCTGTGTTGGAGCCAACCTGCTCTCCCTTGTACGCGACTAAAGAACAAATAGGATTCCTCAGGGAAACAAACGCAGACGTGTTGCCAGAAGCATTCAGATATGTGCACACAAGCATCACCTGCATGCGTATGCAGCTACTGAAAAATCACATAATTCTTCACACAAAGACAGATAAGAAAAGCCTGTCCACAAACACATTTATTTACAGAAATACTCATGTGAAATGCACGTTCATGCCTCAGTGTAAAACCGTTTGTTTATGTTTAGTATTCTGCACACTCATGTATAAGGCGGCTCGAGAATAAACAGTGGGAAGGTTGCCTGTGTTTGACGACCCTGTGCATGAAAGCAGGTGTTGGCCCCTATTCCTCCTTAGGCTGGTGTAAGGCCCAACTGTGCTGTTGGTTGGAAAGTTACTGCGTATGCTTGGTTGCACGGCCTTAACGTTTTTCATGTGGACAGATTGGAGGGAACTCTGCTAGTAAAGGAAAAAAAAGAGAAGAAGGTAGGGGTGCCATGCTACCTCTTTCCCTTGGCAGGGTCTTCACTGTCGCGAGACAGGAGATTCTTAGCAATAGATCAACAAGAGAAATGTAACAGAAGACATCGTAAGAGAAAAAACGAGCAGAGCATCTATTCACAAGCTCGTCCGTGGTATATGGTTGAACGCAAGCACATCGTGCACCTGCTAAAGTAAATACTTTTCCTGTAACATTCTGGTAGCGGCACGACTTGCATCATCTAGGATAGCTACAGACTTGAGCCTATGACCATGGACACATTGTTCCCACGTGTTTCGAGGTGGTGTAAGCTTCTGCCCTAGCTCTCCGTTTCTCCACATGCATGCGAGCACATATCTTTCTCTCAGCAAGCATGTGTGTTATTGTAGCCCAATATGTACTTCTGCGGGTGTGCGTGAGGACTGTTGAAAGGCTGTGCGTTTGGAATGCCTGCCATCACTGCTCAACCTGAACAGATACTAGGGAAATCATAGAGATAGAGGCAACAAAGCAAAGTCAAGGAAGAAATGAGATTTGTTCCATACAGTCTATTTCCCTTCGCTGACTTTTCACAGTTACACCAGGAAAAAAGCTTAGCGGTAGATCTACTGGAGAAATGTGTCTAAACTGGTCAATCAGCGAAAAACTGCAGAGCCTGCTATGAAGCAAAAATCATATCTGAAGGACCTTTAGCTACTACGTGCAGCAGAGAAGGTACTTCAATCCTCAGCTACACTTCTTTGTCTTTGCCTCTCGTTTAGAGCGCACTCTCTTCGTTCTTCTTTCACTTCTTTCACTTCTTTCACTTCATGGAGTGTGCCTGTGCTTCCCCTGCCTTCTAATCCCTCTCGTCAGCACTTCTGCAACAGGGTTAGAAGGAGATCTGCACACACATGCCGTTTTGACCCTCCACACGCAGACTCCTCAGATGCCTCCCATCACAGAGAATACTGCCCCAGCATAGAGCCGTTCCAATACTCACACGTATGTGTGGTCAGCCTGACTGGACTGGGGAAAAGTTCAGAAGGTTGTGAATCTCTTGTCCGTGCATTCTCTGTTGGAGTAAAGAGTGACAGGGAAGAGAGCCAGAGAAAGATTAGAAAGCTTGTGGCTGCACGTAAACACGTTCTTGTGTCTGTGTGTGTACAGATGACGGCGTGTTCAGGAAGAGGCAAAGTACTCCGTTTCCGTCGCGATGTGCATAGAGGCCCTTAAGGGGTTGCTTATCTGCAGAGGTACCTGTGTGCCACTCGTTTAAGGGCGAAAACACTTCTGCATCTCTGGGTAAAAAAGCGAACATTCCTGTTCACAGACTGTGGCTTATTCTCGCACCTGCCTACAGGCACGCCTCTGAAAGCCAAGGATTGCATATATATATGTACAAGCACTTGCGCCAGCGTAGTCCTTCAGGAACGTGCTTACCCTCACAGATTTAGGAACGTGCTTGCGTTCCACCCTACATCATGGATAAGCTTGTGAACACTGTGCTATTCTTCCTCTGCACGGCATGTTTTGTTGTATTTCTCTGGCAGATCGAACGTTTAGTAGATTTCT